>NW_011479913.1:12670-21923 GCF_000754665.1 Bison bison bison
AGGAGGGAGGGTAGGGGAGGGAGGAGGGAGGAGGGTTCAGGATGGGGAACGCGGGTATACCTGTGGCGGATTCATTTCGATATTTGGCAAAACTAATACAATATTGTAAAGTTTAAAAATAAAATAAAATTGAAAAAAAAAAGAAAAAAGAAAGTTGCTTTCAAATTTTGGCAATTATAAGTAAAGCTTCTACGAACATCCATGTACAGATTTTTGAGTGGACATAAATTTTTAACTCCTTTGTGTGAATAAAGCATATTTTGTTTTGTAAAAAGCTGTCAAACTGTCTTCTGAAGTGGATGCACCATTTTTATCCCCACCAGCACTGAATGAGGGTTCTTGTTGCTCTAAATCCTTGTCAGCATTTGGTGATGTCAGTATTCCAGATTTTCTAACAGGCATGTGGTGGTATCTCACTGTTGTTTTAATTTGCAGTTCTGTAATGATATATGATATTGAGCATCTTTTCATATGTGTATTTGTACTTTGTATATTTTCTTAGACGAGGTATGTATTAAAATCTTTTGCTTATTTTAAAAATTGAGTTATTAAGTTTTAAGAGTTCCTTTTATATTTTGATAATAGTCATTTATCAGATAGGTCTTTTGTAAATATTTTCCCCCAAGCTGTAGCTTATCTTATTGTTTTCCACAGGACAGATTCAAAAATATTTTCAAAATCTGAAAACATCTCATATCCAAATGAATCTGAGCCAATGAAATAAATAAAATTCTAACAGTTCTTAGAGATCATTCTACTTTGAAATCTTAGAGATGAAACTATTTTTGGTGGAGCTGACACTAAGCAAAAAGTTGAGAATATTTTGGATGAGATTCCAAGAATTCTGGCATCTTTTTGGCAATCGTATACCCTAAATGCTTTGCAAGTTCCATTGTTATATTTTCTGACATCACCAGCACTTGACTTTTAAACAATAGGAATTTCAGTTTATCTTGCATATATAAATTGCTGTCACAAAATATTAGCTTAATGGGGAGCAGAATAATGACTTAAATAAGCAGATGAGCTTTTTTTTTTTCTTTTAATTGCAAGTTTAAAGCCAAGAATTTTAGAGTAACATCAATTAGAAACTCTAAAAAGAGAATATAAATCTAGATTGATATGTTCTTATTTGGAAACATATATGACTTTTGTGAATTATTGACTTTGTTACCTCCTTCCTCTAAAGGAAAAATATTTTAAATATGCTATGAGTACATTTATATTTAAATATGCTATGAGTATATTTCCAAATTTGGACTGGTTCCAAACTGGGAGAAGAGTACGTCAAGGTTGTATATTGTCACCCTGCTTATTTAACTTATATGCAGAGTACATCTTGCAAAATGCTCTACTGGATAAAGCATGAGCTGGAATGAAGATTGTCAAGAGAAATATCAGTTACCTCAGATATGCAGATGACATCACCTTTATGGCAGAAAGCAAAGAGGAAATCAAGAGCCTCTTGATGAAAGTGAAAGAGGAAAGTGAGAAAGTTGGCTTAAAACTCAACATATAGAAAACTAAGATCATGGCATCTGGTCCCATCACTTCATGGCCAATAAATGCGGAAACAATAGAAACAGTGACAGACTTTCTTTTTTGGGCTCCAAAATCACCGCAGCCATGAAATTAAAAGACGCTTGCTCCTTGGAAGAAAGGCTATGAGCAACCTAGACAGCATATTAAAAAGCAGAGATATTACTTTGCCAACAAAGTTCAACTAGTCAAAGCTATGGTTTTTCTAGTAGTCACATATGGATGTGAGAGTTGTACCATAAAGAAAGCTTGGACCAAAGAATTGATGCTTTTAAACTGCGGTGTTGGAGAAGACTCTTAGAGTCCCTTGGACTGCAAAGAGATCAAACCAGTCCATCCTAAAGGAAATCAGTACTGAGTATTCATTGGAAAGACTGATGCTGAAGCTGAAGCTCCAATACTTTGGCCATCAGATGCGATGAATGGACTCATTGGAAAAGGCCTTGATTCTGGGAAAGATTGAAGGCAGAAGGAGAAGAGGATGACAGAGGATGAGGTTGTTGAATGGCATCACTGACTCAATGAACATGAGTTTGAGCAAACTCTGGGTGTTGGTGATGGACAGGGGGCCTGGTGTGCTGCAGTCCATGAGTTTACAAAGAGTCGGACATGACTGAGTGACTGATGTGTATCTTAGTATAAGAAGGAATATAACCAGACTATGTACTATCAGACATTCACTATTAGACATATTTTCCTTCCTTAAAAAAAAAAGTGAAAATTAAAATATTTTTTATATCCCTGAAAGTATCAAGGGCCTGCTGCACTGTGACTAATGGATAAGTCACTCTACCTCATAGTAATACTTTTATTAATTAGTTTAGTGTTTTTATTTATCTCAAATTTCATTCTTAAGATTTACTGCTTCCCATTCTGTTAGGAAGCTGAAATTGACCAGGTTATTAATAATAGCTAACATTTTTTCCACTTGTACTTATTATGTGCAATACTCACTCAAACATTGTTCCAAATACTTTTACATATATAAGCTCATTTAATTTTTATAACAAGCATAAGAGGAAGTATTACTTGTTAAAATTTTAATTGAGTAGTTGACAAAGTATTATATTATTTTCAGGTCCACAACATAGTGACTCAGTAATTTTATAGATTATACTCCATATAAAGTTAGTATAAAATGTTGGTTATATTTCCTGTGGTACATTGCATTCTCATGTCTTACTTGCTGTTTAGTTATTTGTACTTCTTAATCCCTTTCACCTATCTTGCCTCTTTTCCCATTCCTCTTCCCACTGTTAGCCACTGTTTTTTCCTATGTATCTGTAAAACAATGAGGATTCCTCAAAAAATTAAAAATTAAACTACTACAGGAACCAGAAAGTCCTGGTTGTATATATCTGAGTTATATCTGAAGAAAACAAAAAAGCTAATTCAAGAAGATATATCCACCTCAATGATCATAGTGGCATTATTTGCAGTAGTCAAGATATGGAGGAAGTATAATTTTCATGATTTCTCTTCTGTTTTCTGCTGTTGTATAAAATATTTCTCCAAAACAATGGAAAACAACAATTATTTTATTTTGTTCACATTTTGTGCATTAGGAATTTGCTAAGGGCTTCCCTGGTGGCTCAGTGGTAAAGAATCCACCTGCCAATGCAGGAGACACTGGTTGCATCCCTGAGTTGGGAAAGTCCCCTGGGAAAGGACCCACTGGAGTCGACCCACTCCAGTATTCTTGCCTAGGAAATCCCATGGACAGAGGAGCCTTGCAGGCTACAAGTCATGGGGTCACATAAGAAATAGATACAACTAAGCAACTAAGAAACACCAAGGGCTCACCAGGATAGTTCTTCCTTGCAGTCTTTCTTATTAGATACCTGAACTGACTGTATTTTTAATGTGGCTCTTTTATACAGCTGGAAATTGTTACTGGTTATTGGCTGGGAGATCAGCTGGAGTTGTTGACTGAAATAAATACATGTGGATCACAGGGCAGTTGTATTTTGTACATTCATTCTGACTTTCACCAGAGCAAACAGAGATAATCAAGTAACTCAATAGCTTTTTCTGATTCAGCTTTGTCAAACAAAGCATCATATTTGCTGTATTGTGCTGGTTATTTAAATCATGAAGAGTAGTTTAAAGTCAAGAATAAGAAATATAGACTATACTTCTCAGTAGAGGGAGTGTCAAAGAATTTATAGATTTGTTTTATTTATTTTTTTTTCCATTTGGTTTTTTTTATTTTATTTTTTTAATTTAATTTAAATTTATTTTAAAACTTTACAATATTGTATTGGTTTTGCCATATATCAACATGCATCCACCACAGGTATACACGTGTTCCCCATCCTGAACCCTCCTCCTTCCTCCCTCTGCATACCATCCCTCTGGGTCGTCCCAGTGCACAAACCCCAAGCATCCAGTATCGTGCATCGAACATGGACTGGTGACTCATTTCATATATGATATTATACATGTTTCAATGCCATTCTCCCAAATCATCCCACCCTCTCCCTCTCCCACAGAGTCCAAAAGACTGTTCTATACATCAGTGTCTCTTTTGCTGTCTCGTATACAGAGTTATTGTTACCATCTTTCTAAATTCCATATATATGCATTAGTATATATATTGTATTGGTGTTTTTCTTTCTGGCTTACTTCACTCTGTATAATAGGCTCCAGTTTCACCCACCTCATTAGAACTGATTCAAATGTATTGTTTTTAATGGCTGAGTAATATTCCATTGTGTATATGTACCCCAGCTTTCTTATCCATTCATCTGCTGATGGACATCTAGGTTGCTTCCATGTCCTGGCTATTATAAACATGCTGCGATGAACAATGGGGTACACGTATATCTTTCAATTCTGGTTTCCTCAGTGTGTATGCCCAGCAGTGGGATTTCTGGGTCATAAGGCAGTTCTATTTCCATTTTTTAAAGGAATCTCCACACTGTTCTCCATAGTGGCTGTACTAGTTTGCATTCCCACCAACAGTGTAAGAGGGTTCCCTTTTCTCCACCCCCTCTCCAGCCTTTATTGCTTGTAGACTTTTGGATCACAGCCATTCTGACTGGTGTGAAATGGTACCTCATAATGGTTTTGATTTGTTTTAAATTGTCACAATTCCCTACTGATGTTGAGAAAATTGTAGAAAGAGGTAAAGTAAATTAAATGGGGAATCTAGTATTTAAACCCAGGCCATTCCAGCTCCTGGGACATTACATGTAACCACTCTTCTATGGAGCCACACTTGAGACAGAATTGACATGGTCTGTGTAAGCACTCTGCTGTAATATGTCAGATCACTTTATTTAAACCCATGTCAATTTTTTTATGATTCTTTTGGAGAATATAGCAAAAGATGAAACATTAAAATTCATTTAGCCCAACTCAAGGATACTGTGTCTCATGGGCCAAATCTGGCCAATAATCCATTCCTGTTAAAAGAATATTATCAGAACAAAACCTCACCTATTTTTTTTTTTTTTTACATATTGTCTATGGCTGCTTTTTTGTTTCAATGGCAGAGTCCAGTGGTCCCCATATGGATCATTTGTTCGCCAATTTCTACAATAGTTATTATCTGACTTTTAAGAAAATATTTTCCAATTCTTATTTAAAAGATCAGAGATTAAATGCTAAAGTAAGAGAGAAAACAGGCATTGTGATAAGAAAGGTTAAATAGCTAGCCCATTATTACTAAATCAATCAGTGTAGAGATTAATGCTAGTATACAGGTAATGTCTCTTAAAGGAACATTCATTTTCATTTTATAATATCTGTATTTTATTCTAGTGATAGCTACATTCAATTATATAATAAGAGTCATAGTATTAAGTACATAAAAATGCCAACAGCATCATGCTGTAGTGAAAATAACATAAATTTGAAAGTATAACAGAAAGAAGTCTTCCATTTATGATTATCAATAGTTTATACCGTCAGATCTCTGATTTGTCAAATAGGATTTTTCAGTTTTAATTAATTACTACATATAAAGTATATTCAATCTCACTTGTCACTGTTGTGAAAAGAATACTTTATGTGTTGACTTAGAACAAGGTATACCACTCCGATACTCATAAATTATGAGGAAGAAACCAGGATAAGCTAAGACAAAACCTAGACCTGTAAAACTGAGAATTGAAAGTTAGGTTAGTCCCTAGGAAGGAATATTATTCAGAGAAACATAGTAAATTATTTATTTATGTGTTATGTAGTAATTTGTCAAGAGGCACAAAAGAAAGTTGTATTTAGAACCCCTATTATTACAGATGGCAGAAAAATGAACAGTAATCAAAATGAAAGAGTTCAGGTCATATTAATCTGAAATTTTTGAGCCCGTCTTTGAGGTTATTGAATAGGTGTTTTGATGACAGTTAAGGCAAGAAGAACATTAGAATTATCTCATTTAGCTCTTTCCATAAATCTTTGGCAATGATACAATTTTTCCTTGTTTCTCATATGAGGAATTGAGGCTGAGGAAATTCAAATCATATGTCCAAGGTCCCAGAATTACCAAGAAGCAGAATCAAAACTTCAATCAAACACTTTGTGATATAAAACATGTGTACCATAGCATTGACCATCACTAAAGGAGAAAAGAGAAATTTGGTTATTTGAAATGCAGTTTCTCAGAAATAACATCATGTTTTCATGTGTATTAGTCTTATATGCTAATACAAATAAAGACAATAATAACAACAATGATAAAAATCTTCCCAAAATATAGCTGTTAATCTTCCAATGTAATACTATCATTAAGCCTTTTTTCTCCCCTAATCAATCTTGCCAACCACCTGAAAACCAATAAAGAATTCTGATTTTAATCTCCATAACAGGCAAAAAGATAAAACTATGAAGAGAAATGGAATGCTCTGCCACTTCCTAGTCTTCTGCTTGCAATAGGTTACTTAAGCTGACCTAAAATATATTTATCTCATATTGTTGTTGGGAGGATTAAGTCAGACAATGTACACGAACTTGCTAGCATAGAATTATCAAATAGAAACTTAGGGAGTTCAAACTGTCGTGCTATCAGTATTATTGCCTTCTGGCACCGCAGTAAAGACATGCAACTTTGGGCAACTTCAAAGATGTTTTAGAAGACGGATTTAGCAGTAGATATGAGAAGAAGTCGAGGGTAAGTCTCCAGGGTCCAGAATAAGGGACTCCAGGCCCTTTAAATTAAGAAGAGCTTAAGGAGATATGGTGAGTAAATGTAATATGAATTCTGGAATTGAAAAGGGGCATTAGGCAAAATCAAAGAGACTTTGAACCCAGTATGGGCTCTAGTTGATAATAATGTATCAATATTTATTCATTAACCATAAAAAATATGTAATATAAATGTAAGATAGTAATAATAGTGATTGATGCTTTTAATAATAGGATTGATGCTTTTGAACTGTGGTGTTGGAGAAGACTCTTGAGAGTCCCTTGGACTGCAAGGAGATCAAACCAGTCAATCCTAAAGGAAATCAGTCCTGATTATTCATTAGAAGGACTTACATCGAAGCTGAGACTCCAATACTTTGGTCACCTGATGCAAAGAACTGACTCATTGGGAAAGACCTTAATGCTGGGAAAGATTGAATGCAGAAGGAGAAGGGGACGACAGAGGATGAGATGGTTGGTTGGCTTCACTGACTCAATGGACATGAGTTTGAGTAAGTTTTGGGAGTTCGTGAGGGACAGGGAAGCCTGGCATGCTGTGGTTCATGGGGTCACAAAGAGCTGGACACGACCTAATGACTGAACTGAACTGAATAATAGGGGCATCAGGGTACAGGATAAATGGAAACTTTATGTTGTACCTTTGTAGTTTTCTCTATGTATTAAATTGATCTAAAAAATAAAGTGTATGCATTTATATTTGTATAGAAATAGTGGATTTAAAGTACAGTGATTCACATTAGACCTTGGGCTAAGTAAATTCTTTCCTTAATTAAAACCCACTACACCCTCACCCTATAGGAATGTAACTTTATTTGGGTGGTGTCTGTTTTAAGAATAATCACCCCTGGAGAAATAAGTGTCCTGGTTGACTGACCACTGTCACAAGGAGAGGGTCATAAATTGTCAGCAGGCCCCCTGGCCAGAAGATGATGTAACACCCCTAAGACCTCTATACATTTGTATGAAGCACCTGACTTTGATAAAAGTCAGGACTGCTGACCCCGCGTGACTTTTGCATAACATCTCAGTGTATAAAAGTAGACCATGGAAAATAAAGAATTGGGATGAGTTTCTCAAAAAAATAAATAAATAAATAAATAAAGTACAGTGATTCAATATTTTTATAAATTATACTCTATCAAAATTTGTTACAAAGTAATGGCTAAATTCACTGTGCTGTACAGTATGTCATTATTTCTCCTCTCTTTTATACTTAGTGGCTTATGTAACTAAGTCCCATATTTCTACCTTGCTACTGGCACCTTCTCTCTCCGCATTGGTAAACACTAGTTTGTTTTCTACATAGGTGAATCTCTCTGTTTTTCTATACACATTGGTAGGTTTTGTTTTTTAGATTCCACATAAGGTAATGACATAGAGCATTCTGCCTTTGTCTGTCTGACTTATTTCACTAAGCATAATATTCTCTAGGTCCATCCACATTGCTGCAAATGGTGGGATTTTATTCCTTCTTTATGACTAACATTCTGTTGTACGTATGAGCCATATCTTCTTCATCCATTCATCTGTTGATGGACATTTGCTTCCATGTTGGCTATTGTAAATAGTGCTGCTATGAACTTTGGGAGATATGTGTCTTTCCTAATTAATGTTTTACTTTTTTTTGTATATATACCCAGGAATGAATATATCATATAATAGTTCTATTTTTATTTCTTTGAGGGAACCTCATCCTGTTTTCCACAGTGACAACATAAATGTACATTCCAACTGAGTGCACAAGGCTCCCTTTTCTCTACATCTTTATCTACATTACCTATAGTTACAGTTATATTAGTTATAGTTATTAGACCTCTTGATGATAGCCATTCTGACTGATGTGAGATGTTATCTCATTGTGGTTTTGATTTGCACACCTCTAGTAAATAATGGGGTTGAGAATCTTCATGTGCCTGTTTGCAATCTTTTTGTCTTCTTTGAAAAAGGGACTATTCAGGTCTTCTGCTCATTTTTAAAACAAATTTATTGCTTCTTTTATATGTAGAATTTTGTGAGCTGTTTATAAATTTTGAATATTATCATCTTATTATCATCTGTGATATCATTTGCAAATATTTTCTACCAGTCAGTAGATTGTCTTTTCATGTTATTATTTGCTCTGCCAAAACTTTTATACTTAATTAGGTTCCATTGTTTATTTTTAGTTTTATTTATTTTGCCTTAGGAAACATCTAAAAAATATTGCTATATGTTAAAGAGTATTCTATTTACTTATTTTTTCTTCTCGGAATTCTACAGTTTTAGGTCTCACAGTCAGGTCTTTGATTCATTTTCAGTCTATTTTTATATATGGTGTGAGGTAATGTTCTAATCTCTTTCTTTTGCATGTAGTTGTTATTCCAGCCAGTCACCGTATGTCTTTTGATTGGAGTAGTTAATCCATTGGCATTTAAAATTGTTATTGATAGGTTTATGGTTATCATCATTTTATTACTTGTTTTCTGATTGTTTTATAAATTATTCTCTTTATTTCTTTCTTTGTCGATTGAAGATTTTCTTTAGTAAAATACCTATGTTCATTTCTTTTTAGTTTCTATATATATAT
>NW_011479913.1:22677-25305 GCF_000754665.1 Bison bison bison
TAGAGCAGACCTCTTAACATTTCTTTAGTGTAAATTTAGTATTAATGAACTCTTTTAGTTCTTCGTTGTCTGAAAGGTTTTTATCTTTCCTTTGATACTAAATGAGAATTTTTCTGGGTGTAGTATCTTAAGTTTCAGGTTTACCCTCTTTTAGCACTTTGAGTATTGAAGGAGGAAATGGCAACCCACTCCAGTGTTCTTGCCTGGAGAATCCCAGGGTCGGGGGACCCTGGTGGGCTGCCGTCTATGGGGTCGCACAGAGTCGGACACGACTGAAGTGACTTAGCATAGCATAGCATAGCTGTTACTATTTTAATTATGAAATGTCTTTGTACCAATCATTCTTTTTTTTTTTTTTCATCTTGATTGAAACCCCCCACCCCACCATGCTTTCTGTACCTGAATATCTGTTTCCTCTTTCAGGTTTGGGAAATTTTCAGCCATAATTTCCTCATATGCATTTTTGATCCCCTTCTTTTTCTCTTTTCTTTCTTTCTCAAGAATTCCAATAATGCAAATATATGTAAGCTCAATTTTATCTCATAAATCTCGTAAACTTTTTCATATTTTGATAGTCCAGATGTTTATTAAATGACATTTTATCATCAAGCAATTAGTAACAATCTTTCTTTCTTTTCTTCCTTCAACAAATATTTAGTAAGCATTTATTACATACCAGATATTATTTTATGTGCTGGAATAAGACAATAAGCAAGTTAAAGAAAAAATAAACATATATCATTTTCAGTGATGAAGGAAATAAAACAGGTGATGTGATAAAGAATGTCTAGGTGGGGTGGGCTACCTTAACTCCAATGATCAGGGAAGTTGTCCCTGAAGAGTTTCAGAAAGCTCAGAAGCAAGAGAGAGGGCAAGAGTTTTCATCAGATAAGTTGCAAAAGGAATCATAAAAGTCCTAAGATGGTGTATTAGTCTCCTACAGCAGTTGTAAAAGACTATCACAAACTAAAAACTGTTTTCTTTTAGCTGTTCTGATTTGGTGATTTCTATTATTCTCTCTTCCAGATCACTTATGTGTTCTTCTGTATCACTTAGTAAGTTACTCATTCATTCCTGGTAGTGTTTGTTTTTAATTTCAGTTATTGAGTTGTTTATTTTTTAGATTTGGGTCTTTTTCTTATTTTTAAAACCTTGTTAAATTTTTACTATGTTCATCTATTCTTTTACCTAATTCAGTTAACATTCTTATTACCAATGTTTTGAGTTCTTTATAAAGTAAATTGCTTCTTTCTATTTCATTATTTTTTCAGAGGTTTTCTCTGGCTATTTCAATGAGACCAGTTTCTCTACACTTTCATTTTGTTTAACTTTCTCTCCTTCTATTAATTTAGATGAAACAGTTACCTATTGTAATCTTGAAGTAGTGTTCTTATGTGGGAGCATCTGTATAGAGACTATGCATAGCCAGTGCATTTGGTCACTCTCAAACTGGGTTTGATTTGAAGTCATAGATTTCCCCATGTTGTTATGCAGCTATCACTTTGGTAATGTTTGGGGCTGGAGATGGAGATGCTAGAGCAATGGCTGGGTGTGAGACATGACTTCCTTTCTGTTCAGTTTCCGTCATCACCCTCATGGGGTAGGGTACTGGATTAGAAGTTCTGAGAATGGGCCCTGAGTTGGCTCTGTTCCTTTCAAGTGTGTACTTCCAACATAGAAATTCTTGTCCCAGCAGGGGATAGTGCTGAAATAAGGAATGCCTATGCGTGTTTGTTTGTTTGTTTTCAGTAGCAGAGATCCAAGGTGTCTTCAACACATTGCTTGTACAAGTGCCTACAATTGCTTGTCTTGATCTGAACAGATGCAGACACAGGTGAAAGTCCCCTTTGTCTTTCACAGCTGATCACTGCCCCCAGCCTCTACTGTCCCCGCATCCCCTCTATGGAGCCTCACTATAGTGCAAGGGAGCCCATGTGGGCACTTTTGTATATCAAGGTGTGATCTTTAATAAAGCAGCCACTGTCAGAGTTCTGGGCTCTTTCTGAGGGACTTTTGAGTAGGTGCCAACAATGGTCACCAGCCTACCCATGATTCACCCCAGGACCAGGTTGCCTTAGTGTTCCAGGGCCAAGTTTTCTCCCTGGTTACAGCATTCCTAGATCCCGTGCCACACTGCGAAGTGCAGTAAATAGGGATGAAGTGTTTGCTCTGCTCAGGTTCTGGTGCATGTCAAGGCAGGTGTGGGAAACCTGAAAGCCATTAGAGCAGTCTCCAGACTGCACCCTTCACCTTTCCTTAGGTGCAATCCAGAAACAATGTGCTTCTCATAAGTGGAGGGCTGGCTTATCATAGCCCTCCTGCTAGTTTCAGTGGTCCTCCAGATAGCCAAAGACATCATCTCCCATGGGGGTGGGGGATGGTGGATGTAGGATATGGGAATTGGGCCTCCCAGTCTGTGACTTTTGATACTCACTCCAGGCAGGTTTTTCTCTTTCCCTTTGAGTTCCTTCTGAGAGTCTCAGGTCCCAACCCAATTGTCATTCCTTCTTACATGTTCATCGTTCTTACAGTCTTTCTACCAATTTCCATTCAGTTTTCAGTGAGAACTGTTCCATGTGTATATGTATTATTTTTTTTCTTTTTAAAATGCATTTATTTTTTAGTTGA
>NW_011479913.1:27035-29167 GCF_000754665.1 Bison bison bison
CTTAGCGAGCCCATGGACTGCAGCCTACCAGGCTCCTCCATCCATGGGATTTTCCAGGTAAAGTACTGGAGTGGGGTGCCATTGCCTTCTCCAAATAATAATAATATTTATATAATAAGAATAATAATAATGCCTAGCTCTTCTCTAAATGTTTGATAGAATTAACCTGTTAAGTCATCTGGTCTTAGGCTTTTGTTTTTGGGAGATTTTGGATCACAGTTTCAGTTTCATTGCTTGTAATTGGATTGGTCATAATTTTTATTTTTTCCTGGTTAAGTCTTGGAAGATTGATCTTTTCTGAGAATCTGTCCATTTCTTCCAGGTTATCCAGTTTATTGTAATATAGTTGTTCATAATAGTTTCTTATAATCCTTCATATTCCTGCATTGCCCATAGTAACCTCTCCTTTTCATTTCTAATTTTGTTGATTTGAGTCTTCTCTCTTTTTTTCTTGATGAGTGAGACTAAAAGTTTGTCAATTTTGTATATCTTCTTAAGGAACCAGCTTCTAATTTTATATATCTTTCCTATTGTTTCTTTCATTTCTTTTCCCTTTATTTCTTCTCTGATTTTTATTTCTTTCCTTCTGCTATTTTTTGGGTTTTTCTTTGTTCTTCTTTTCCAGTTGTTTTAGGTGTAAAGTTAGGTTGTCTATTCAGTGTTTTTCTTGTTTCTTGAGATAGGATTGTATTCCCATAGGTTTTGAGTTGTCATATTTTCATTGTCATTTATTTATAGGCTTTTTTGAGTTCCTTTTTGATTTCTTCAGTAACCTGTTTCTTATTTAGAAACATATTGCTTAATCTCCATTTTTTACCAAATTTTTTTCTTGTGATTAATATCTAGTCTCATAGTGTTGAGGTCAGAAAAGACGCTTGATTCAATTTCAATTTTCTTAAATTTACTGAGATTTGATTTGTGACTCAAGATGTGGTCTATCTTGAATGTTCCATGTGCACATGATAAGATTTATTCTTCTGCTTTTGGATGAAATTCCCTGAAGATACCAATGTGATCCATCTCATCTAATGTACCATTTAAGACTTGTGTTTCCTTATTAAATTTCTGTTTGAATGATCTGTCCATTGGTTTGAGTGGGATGTTAAAGTCGCCTACTATTATTATATTACTGTCAATTTCTCCTTTTATGTCTGTTAGTGTTTGTCTAATGTATCGAGATGTTGGGTGCATAGATATTTATAATTGTCATGTCTTCCTCTTGGACTTATCACTTGATCATTATGTAGTGTCCTTCCTTATCTCTTGTAATATTCCTTATTTTAAGGTCTACATTGTCTGATATGTGGATTGCTGCTCTAGCTTTCTTTTACTTCCCATTTGTATGGAATATGTTTTTCCATCCTCTCACTTTCAGTCTATATGTGTCTTTAGGTCTGAAGTGGGTTTCTTGTAGACAGCATATATATGGGTTTTGTTTTTTTGATCCATTCAATCAGTCTGTGTCTTTTGGTTGGAGCATTTAATCCATTTACATTTAAAGTAATTATTGATATATATGTTCCTATTGCCATTTTCTTAATTGTTTGGGTTTGTTTTTGTGGATCTTTTCCTTCTCTTATATTTCCTGACTGTATAAGTCCCTTTAACATTCATTGTAATGCTGGTTTGGTGGTACTCAATTCTTTTAACTTTTGCTTGTCTGAAAAGCTTGTGATTTCTCCATCAATTCTGAATGAGATCCTTGCTGGGTAGAGTAATCTTGGTTATAGATTTTCCCCTTTCAGTACTTTAAATATGTTCTGCCATTCCATTCTGGCCTGCAGAGTTCCTGCTGAAAGATCAGCTGTTAAACATATGGTGTTTCCATTGTATGTTACTTGTTGCTTTTCCCTTGAGGTTTTTTATATTCTTTCTTTGTATTTAATCTTTGTAAGATTGATTGGTATGGGTCTTGGCATGTTTCTCCTTGCATTTACCCTGTATGAGACTGTTTGCACCTCTTGGACTTGATTGACTATTTCTTTTTCCATGTTGGGGAAAATTTCAACTATGATCTTTTTAAAAAAAAATAAATGTATTTATTTTAATTGGAGGTTAATTACTTTACAATATTGTATTGGTTTTGCCATACATCAACATGAATCCGCCACAGGTATACACGTGTTCCCCAT
>NW_011479913.1:29267-29624 GCF_000754665.1 Bison bison bison
TCCCCCCCTCTGATGTGCAGGGTTGAGTGAGGTGCTAATCCTGTCTGCTGATGGTAGGTTTGTATTTTTGTCTTGTTTGTTGTTTGGATGAGGCATCCCGTACAGGGTGCTACTGGTAGTTGGATGATGCTGGCTCTCTTTTTCAAATGGTTTCCTTTGTGGGAATTCTCACAAAGTCAGGCAAATAATAATTAAAATAATGGAATACACACACACACACATATATACACTTATAAGCAAAATCAAAACAGTCCAACAAAAATAAAGTACAATATATTGACCCAGTGAGCAAAGGAAACCAGAAGTTAAGAACAAAACTAGAAAACAAAGCTAAAGCAAGGTGCCAATTGGGGAATA
>NW_011479914.1:0-833 GCF_000754665.1 Bison bison bison
CATCCATCCTCTGTCGTCCCCTTCTCCTCCTGCCCCCAATCCCTTCCAGCATCAGAGTCTTTTCCAACCAGTCAACTCTTCACATGAGGTGGCCAAAGTACCGGAGTCTCGGCTTTAGCATCATTCCTTCCAAAGAAATCCCAGGGCTGATCTCCTTCAGAATGGACTGGTTGGATCTCCTTGCAGTCCAAGGGACTCTCAAGAGTCTGCTCCAACACCACAGTTCAAAAGCATCAATTCTTCGGCGCTCAGCCTTTTTCACAATCCAACTCTCACATTCATACATGACCACGGGAAAAACCATAGCCTTGACTAGACGAACCTTTGTTGGCAAAGTAATGTCTCTGCTTTTGAATATGGTATCTAGGTTGGTCATAACTTTCCTTCTAAGGAGTAAGCGTTTTTTAATTTAATGGCTGCAGTCACCATCTGTAGTGATTTTGGAGCCCAGAAAAATAAAGTCTGACACTGTTTCCACTGTTTCTCCATTTCCCATGAAGTGGTGGGACCCCATGATCTTTGTTTTCTGAATGTTGAGCTTTAAGCCAACTTTTTCACTCTCCACTTTCATTTTCATCAAGAGGCTTTTGAGTTCCTCTTCACTTTCTGCCATAAGGGTGGTGTCATCTGCATATCTGAGGTTATTGATATTTCTCCCGGCAATCTTGATTCCAGTTTGTGTTTCTTCCAGTCCAGCGTTTCTCATGATGTACTCTGCATATAAGTTAAGTAAACAGCATGACAATATACAGCCTTGATGAACTCCTTTTCCTATTTGGAACCAGTCTGTTGTTCCATGTCCAGTTCTAACTCTTGCTTCCTGACCTGCATAC
>NW_011479914.1:933-2377 GCF_000754665.1 Bison bison bison
CAAAGGCTTTGGCATAGTCAAGAAAGCAGAAATAGATGTTTTTCTGGAACTCTCTTGCTTTTTCTATGATCCAGCGGATGTTGGCAATTTGATCTCTGGTTCCTCTGCCTTTTCTAAAGCCAGCTTGAACATCAGGAAGTTCACGGTTCACATATTGCTGAAGCCTGGCTTGGAGAATTTTGAGCATTACTTTACAGTTGTATCCAATTCTTTGTGACCCTATGAACTGTCACTCACCAGGCCCCTCTGTCCATGGGATTTTCCAGGCAAGAATACTAGAATGGGTTGCCATTCCCTTCTCCACAGGATCTTCACAACCCAGAGACTTAACCCGGGTCTCCCACGTTGCAGGCAGATTCTTTACCATCTGAGCCACCAGGGAAGCCTATCTCCTGGTAAATTTCTGTAACCTCAAATTTTTCTCAATTGGTCAGTGTCTTTGAACAAATCTTTAATGTGGTTTAACAAAGCAATTTACCGCCTGGTCTCTCCTCACCTTTCTAGTTTTTTTTCCCCACTCTTTTCCCTCCTTCCTTCACAGCCAAAACCACAATGATGGTCTTCAGTTGTCCAAATGCAGTTTTCCCTCTCTCTTGTAGTTTTGCCTTCTCTTGGCTGAGACTAAGGTGCCTGCAGTGGAAGTGGTGAGATGGTTGGGTTTGGGGGAGATGAGGAAGTGGGGCCAAGTGATCGATTCAACGTGAGATCTGAGGGGGAAGAGAAGATTCAATGCTGGTGTCTGGGTGTGGAGACTGAGCATCTGGGTGAATGGGGAAGATGGAAGGAGAAGGGAAATGGAAGGATTTTCTTTGAAGTCTGTCACCTTTGCAATGACTGGACTTGTTTTGCGTGATGACCTTGTCCTTCACTGTGGAGGGACCCTTCCCACTTCTGTCTTGGGAGTCCTTCAGTTTAGGGCTCCCTGATTGAGGTCATCGGTAATGTCAGAGGGAGGTCCCACCAGGAGATGTAAACTCAGCCACTTGTTTACATCTTGGTTCAAGCTGGTTGTGGTTGCTGACTGCTCTTGTAGGAATAGCAGGATTAGACCTTAGGACTAAGAGACATGCATCCCCCAGCTTCAGAGTTGGGGATTGTCCTCTGTGCTCCATCCATCCCAGGTGTAAACCTTATATTTTGTTCTAGAGCTTCTGATTACCAGTTGGTTTTCAATTCAGCAAATCATCACAAATAACAAATAATGTTTTTTCAAACCTTTGATTTTTGAATCAGTTTCTTTATTGCTTGCTTTAGAAATACAGGTGTACCTTGTTTTATGGAAGTTCCCAGATAGTGCTTTTTTTTTTTTTTTTTTCTACAAATTAACGGTTTGTCAAGCAAGTTGAGAAAGTCTACAGGTACCATTTTTCCAACAGTATTTGCTCACTCCATGTCTGTCATCTTTTGGTAATTCTCACAATATGTCAAAGGTTTTCACTGTCAT
>NW_011479914.1:4448-8463 GCF_000754665.1 Bison bison bison
TTTGCTAGCATGTGACATGAGTGCAATTGTGTGGTAGTTTGAACATTCTTTGGCATTGCCTTTCTTTGGAATTGGAATGAGAACTGACCTTTTCCAGTCCTGTGGCCACTGCTGAGTTTTCCAAATTTGCTGTCATATTGAGTGCAGCACTTTCACAGCATCATCGTTCAGTATTTGAAATAGCTCAGCTAGAATTCCAACACCTCCACTAGCTTTGTTCATAGTGATACTTTTTAAGGTCATTTGACTTCACACTCCAGGATGTCTGGCTCTAGGTGAGCAATCACACCATCATGTTATCTGGGTTGTGAAGATCTTTTTTTCTATAGTTCTTCTGTGTATTTTTGCCACCTCTCCTTAATATCTTCTGCTTCTGTTAGGTCTAT
Source organism: Bison bison bison (assembly GCF_000754665.1). NCBI lineage: Eukaryota > Metazoa > Chordata > Mammalia > Artiodactyla > Bovidae > Bison > Bison bison. The sequence continues at coordinate 4,835 of NW_011479914.1, forward strand.
ACCATTTTTGTCCTTTATTGTGCCCACCCTTGCTATCTCTAATTTTCTTGAAGAGATCCCTAGTCTTTCCCATTCTATTGTTTTCCACTATTTCTTTGCATTGTTCACTTAGGAAGGCTTTATCTCTCTTTGCTATTCTTTGAAACTCTGCATTTAGATGGGTATATATTTCCTTTTCTCCTTTGCCTTTGGCTTCTCTTCTTTTCTCAGCTATCTGAAATGGTTTTGTTTACTGTAAGTAAATTAAGCAAAAGACTTGTTGGGTATCAACTGGCTTAGTTAATAGGCTTGTTTATATGTTGACTCTTCAAAGGGATTTACCAGCTTTGGTTCATTAAGCACCATTAATGTTTCAGAATTCTGTTTTATAAAGATATTCTCTTAATTTTATTAAACATACTGGAGTCATAATAACAACTAATTTAATCATCCTTTTTACTCCAAAACAGTGGAGCAAAATGGATAAATTAGAAATTCTCTGTCTCCTAAGACTCACCACTGTCTCTGCATTAAAAGGTGGGTTCTTCCTATGGTTTTAAGGATTTGCTGGGTGCTTATGACCTGTTTTCTCTTCAGCCGATAGCCCAGTTGTCCCCTCTCATCTCTCACACTCCAGTCTTCATATCACCTGCATTCTCCCTAGAAGCACAAGCAAAGGGGCACATGAAAATCTGCACTTGCCCAAACAGTGCTGTTGTGTGTGTTCAATGTTTTCACTGTCTGCAGTTATTCTTTGGAAATGAACGATGCAGGACCAAAACCAGGACCAGGAATCTCAAATTCTACCTCTTCTATTTGTAAATGATCTTATCCATATTCTTTACCTCTTTTCCTCAACTCAAGTATCTTCTAAGTATACTTTTTCCCAGATAAATCAAAACCAGAAACTGTTGTAATATACCCACCTGAAAAGCACAAAACAGCTCACACCTAACTAGAGTTTTACTTAAATTCTGTTTTTTACCTTCATGGAATTTTTCTTTCATAAGCCTGCATGGATATAGTTGTAACATTTCAGAAGAGAAACCTCCTTCAAAAACATGCCAAGTGTTTGCATTCAAGTTTTTAGAGAAAAGATAACTAATGTGAACGTCGAGAGCACAATAAGGGAAAAGAAATACTTTATGAAGGTGGTGCTTACATGCAAAAGCAGAAGATTTGGGAGAGCAATTATGGAGGTGACTATGACCCGGACTTCATCATTCCATGGCAAGAAGAATGACTTATTTCAAGACCTAAGAAAAAGTTTTGAGTTAATGCCTGCCACACAGTCCAGCCTCTGAGAAAATTACAAGAACCCATTTAATTAAGGACCCAACTTCCAAGGTTGGACAACTGTCCCTGTGTCACCTGGCACTCAAAAATAGAGGTCTAATACTCAGATCTTCCCCTCCCCAGTCTATTTGTCCCTAATGGGATCTCCCTTTATTGTTTGTCACCATATTGAAAACTGTCTCTGGCATCTCTTTCTTACTAGGCTTTTCTTCCAGCCTCTCCTGTCCCCACCTTTCCCTGCAGCCACTCCATTATCAGTGATAGCATCCTGCCAATGAAAACTAATCGGATTATCTTGCAGTGGCTCCATTTAATCTTTATGTGTAGGACAGCTACCTGGAATATCTGTGGCTGCATGGTCCTCCTGAGCCTCTCAACTCCCCCTCCTTTCTATCTCTCTTCTTCTTTATCTTTTCCAGTATTTGACATAAATTAGTTTGAAGCCTCCATCCTCAGCCCTGGTTTGTCCCTCCCTCATTTCCCCTCTCACTCTCCCTCTTGTCCATAGCCATCCACCTGAAGCATGTGGTCCTCCAGGTCTACATCCCTCATCCTGTCATCCCTGTATCCCCTGCCTTATCTGTTCCCATGCCAGCTGGACTCATCCTCCCCTTGATCTCACCCTGTAGTCTTGACAGATCACACCATTGGCCGCTCACCCAGTCACACCCTAAACTTAGTTTCATTTGTATTGAACTTTCAACTGGCATGTACTGTGTGCCTGATACTTATCATGTACAATGCCAGGGCCCTGGGATGCATCAGTGAACAAGGAAAACTGTATAACCCTGCCCTTAAGGAGCTGCCAGGCTCACTCCAGTCCACTTGGCCCATGATAGTCACTGTGTCTGGAATGACCACTGTCCACCCATCCACCTTTGTTTCTGCCTGTTCATGCCTGTCCTTTCTTCAAGGCCTAGTTCATTGCCCTCTCTCCTCCTTGAAGCTCATCCTTAGAACCTCTGGTCAGAAGTCATCTCTTCTGTTACTAAACCCTTCTTGTGCTTTTTTTCCTGCATGATAAACACTTGAGGTTTTCTTCTCTCTTTTCTCAGTACAGGCTCCATAGGAGCAGGGTCTGTGGCTTATGTGTTTTCATCTTCCACAGAATCTAGGAAAATGCCATCAGGGCCCTTAAATGTGCAATAAATGTTTGTTGAATCAATTCAGAAATTAATGAAAATTTATTTAAGTGTTCCTCAAATGTGTTATGGCCATGTGTTACTCCTGTTTATAAACATGAAATATAGTTGATTGACAGTATTTTGTTAGTTTCAGATATATAGCAAAATGATTCACCTAAATATTTTTTTTAGAATATTTTCCATTATAGGTAATTATAAGATATTGGATATATTTCCCTGTATTATACATTAAGTCTATTTTGATTATCTGTTCCATTTATGGTAGTTTGTATCTATTGGCCCTATAGCTCCAATTTATATGCCCCCTCTTTTCCTCTTTGGTAAACGTGAGTTTATTTTCTGTGTCTGTGAGTCTATTTTGTATGTAGATTCATTTGTATTATTGATTAGGTTCTACATATAAATGATATCATATTTGTCTTTCTCTGTCTGATTTACTTCACTTAGTATGATATTCTCTAGGTTCACCTGTGTTAGTGAAGATGGCAATATTTCATCGTTTATTATGGTCTGAGAAATATTCCATAGTGCATATATGTGCGTGCGTGCATGTGTGTGTGTGTGTGTGTGATTTTCTTAAACCAGTCATCTGTTGATTAACAATTAGGTTGTTTCCATATTTTGGCTATTTTAAGTGCTGCTGCTGTGAATGTTGGGGTGTGTGTATTTTTGAATTAGCGTTTTTGTCTTTTCTAGATACATGCCCAGTAGTGAGATTGTTAGATCATATGGTAGCTCTATTTTCAGTTGTTTCAGAAATCTCCATACTGTTTTCCAGTTATATTCCCACCAATAGTGCACCAAGTTATTTTCCCACCAATAGTGTCAAAGGTGTATCTTTTTCTTCTCACCCTCTATAGCATTTGTTATCTGTAGACTTGATAATGATGGCCGTTCTGATCCATGTGATGTGGTACCTCATTATGATTTTGATTAACATTTCTCTGATAATTAGTGATGTGGAACATCTTTTCATGTGCTCGTTGGTCTTCTGTATGCCTTCTTTGGAGAAATGTCTATTTAAGTCTTCTGTCCACTTTTTGATTGGGTTATTGGTTTATTGATATTGAGTTATATGAGATGTTTGTATATTTTAGATAATAACCCCCTGTCAGTCACATCATTTGTAAATATTTTATCTCATTCCTTAGGTATTGTCTCTTCATTTGGTTAGTGTTGTTTGCTGTTAAAAGATTATAGGTTTGATTA
>NW_011479914.1:9190-13297 GCF_000754665.1 Bison bison bison
CTTTGTCACCAAAGTAATACTTCTGCTTTTTAATATGCTGTCTAGGTTGGTCATAACTTTTCTTCAAAGGAGCAAGTGTCTTTTAATTTCATGGCTGTAGTCACCATATTCCATGATTTTGGAGCCCCCCAAAATAAACTCTGTCACTGTTTCCACTGTTTCCCCATCTATTTGTCATGAAGTGATGGGACCAGAGGTCATGATCTTAGTTTTCTGAATGTTGAGTTTTAAGACAACTTTTTCACTCTCATCAAGAGGCTCTTTAGTTCTTCTTTGATTTCTGCCATAAAGGTGGTGTCATCTGCATATCTGAGGTGATTGATATTTCTCCCAGAAATCTTGATTCCAGCTTGGGCTTCATCCAGCCCGGTGTTTCTCATGGTGTACTCTGCATATAAGTTAAATAAGCAAAGTGATAATATACAGCCTTGACATATTCCTTTCCCAATTTGGAACCAGTTTGTTGTTCTATGACTGGTTCTAACTGTTGCTTCCTGACTTGCATACAGGTTTCTGAGGAGGCAGGTCAGGTGGTCTGGTAGTCCCATCTCTTAAGAATTTTCTGCAATTTGTTGTGATCCACACAATCAAACGTTTTGGCGTAGTCAATAAAGCACAAGCAGATGATTTTCTGGAACTCTATTGCTTTTTCAATGATCCAGGCATGTTGGCAATTTGATCTCTGGTTTCTCTGCCTTTTCTAAATCCAGCTTGAACATCTGGAAGTTCATCATTCACGTACTGTTGAAGCTTGGCTTGGAGAGTTTTGAGCATTACTTTGCTAGCATGTGAGATGTGTGCAATTGTATGGTAGTTTGAGCATTCTTTGGCATTGCCTTTCTTTGGGATTGGAATGAAAAATGGCTTTTTCCAGTCCTGCTGAGTTTTCCAAATTTTCTGGTATATTGAGTGAAGCACTATCACAGCATCATCTTTTAGGATTTGAATTAGCTCAACTGAAATTCCATCACCTCCACTAGCTTTGTTCATAGTGATGCTTCCTAAGGCTCACTTGACTTCACATTCCAGGATACCTGGCTCTAGGGAAGTCACACCATTATCTGTGTCATGAAGATCTTTTTTGTATAGTTCTTCTGTGTATTCTTACCACTTCTTAATATCTTCTGCTTCTGTTAGGTCCATAACATTTCTGTCCTTTATTGTGCCTATCTTTGCCTTAAATGTCCCCCTCTGATTGTCTTGGAGACATTTCTAGGCTTTCCCATTCTACTGTTTTCCTCTATTTATTTGCATTGATCACTGAGGAAGGTTTTCTTATCTCTCCTCTATTCTTTGGGGCTTTGCATTCAGATGGGTATATCTTTCCTTTTCTTCTTTGCCCTTTGCTTCTCTTCTTTTCACAACTATTTGTAAGTCCTCCTCAGGCAACCATTTTGCCTTTTTGCATTTCTTTTTCTTGGGGATGGGCTCGATCTCTGCCTCCCATACAGTGTCAGGAACCTCTGTCCATAGTTCTTCAGGCACTCTGTCTATCAGATCTAATCCCTCGAATCTCTTTGTCACTTCCAACATATAATCATAAGGAATTTGATTTAGGTCATACCTAAATGGTGTAGTGGTTTTTCCTACTATCTTCAACTTAAGTCTGAATTTTGCAATAAGCAGTTCATGATCTGAGCCACAATCAGCTCCTGGTCTTGTTTTTGCTGACTGTATAGAGCTTCTTCATGTTTGGCTGAAAGAATATAATTCATCTGATTTCTGTATTGACCATCTGGTGATGTCCATGTATAGAGTCTTCTCTTGTGTTGTAGGAAGAGGGTGTTTGCTATGACCAGTGTGTTCTCTTGGCAAAACTCTATTAGTCTTTGCCCTGCTTCATTTGGTACTCCAAGGCCAAATTTGCCTGTTATTTCAGGTATTTCTTGAATTTCTACTTTTGCATTCCAGTCCCCTATAATGAAAAGGACATCTTTTTGGGGTGTTAGTTTTAGAAAGTCTTGTAGGTTTTCATAGAACTGTTCAGCCTCAGCTTCTTCATCATTACTGGTTGGAGAATAGACTTGAATTACTTTGATATTGAATGGTTTGCCTGAAAAAGAACAGAGACCATTTTGTCATTTTTGAGATTGCATCCAAGTACTGCATTTCAGACTCTTTTGATGACTATGGGGGCTACTTCATTTCTTCTAAGAGATTCTTCCCTTCAGTAGTAGATATAATGGTCATCTGAGTTAAATTCACCTATTCCAGTCCATTTTAGTTCACTGATTCCTAAAATGTCGATGTTAACTCTTGCCATCTCCTCTTTGAACACTTCTAATTTGCCTTGATTCATGGACCTAACACTCCACGTGTCCAGCTATCCAAGTACTATTTACTAAAGAGACTGTCTTCTCCACTGTATATTCCTGACAACTCTTTCATAGATTCATTGAACAAAGGTGTTTGGATACCCATGTTTTAAAACTTTACTTTTTATTCCTCAACTTCAGAATGAGTAGTTATGTTCTCTTATGTTACACTTTAGTAAAATTATACATTCAGAGCATCTGAGTTGGACAAGTTACAGAAGATATAAATTATTATGTGGATGTGACAGATTCTGTTATTCTTGGGCTCTTTTGAGAGAGCTGCCCCTAGCAATGATCTACAGGAGTAAACAAAGAGTAACAGGAAAATGGACTTTATGAGACTTAATAAATATTTCTAATTAATTACAAAGAATGGAATTAACTATAATACCTAGATGTGGAAAAGCAACCTGTGTCTTATTTAGAGTTTCAGCATATTCTCTTAAAGATGCATTCACTTTAAATGAAGAAAAAAATACTACTTAACATCAGAACTTTTTAAGAGTTATATAACTTTAGCAAATTGTTTCAGACACTCCCTCCCCCACCCCAAAAAAATAATTAACCAAAGTCACTAATAAGTAGAAAGGGAGAGTTACAAGCCCCATCCTCTCTCTTTCAGTTTACAATTAGCAGGTCTATTATGCTTACTACAGAATTGTGGCCTGGAGAATCCCATGGACTATATAGTCCATGGGGTTCCAAAGAGTCAGACTCGACTGAATGACTTTCACTTCACTTCCTTGTGTTTAGTCAGTAAGCAGAGACCGATTATCCTTAGTCTCTTGATGTCTGACTCTTTGTGACTCCATAGACTGTAGCTGGCCAGGCTCCCCTGTCCATGGGATTTTCCAGGCAAAAACACTGGAGTGGGTTGCCATGCCATCCTCCAGGAGATCCTCCCAGTGCAGGATTGAACCCAGGTTTCCCACAACAGATGGATTCTTTACCATCTGAGCCACCAGGGGAGCCCATGAACACTAGAGTGAGTAGCCTACCTTTCTCCAGGGGAACTTCCCCACCCAGGAATTGAACCGGCGTGTCCTGCTTTGCAGGTGGATTATTTAGCAGCTGAGCTACCCAGGTAGCCCAGCAGACGTATTAATGAGCAATAAAAGGGGTGGAAGGAAGGAAGCTTAAGAAAGAAAGAAAAAGGAGCAGAGAAAAATAATTTGTGAAAACAGGTTCAGGTCCTAGGCAGTTCAGATTGGGCTGCCTCCATGTGCTGTGTGGTCCATGATCACTAGAATTACAAGCTCAATTTCTTAACTGCTTCTTTGATCTTATCCAAGGAGAACTAAATGGACTGGAATGGGTGAATTTAACTCAGATAACCATTATATCCACTACTGTGGGCAGGAATCCCTTAGAAGAAATGGAGTAGCCATCAGGGTCAACAAAAGAGTCCGAAATGCAGTACTTGGATGCAATCTCAAAAACAACAGAATGATCTCTGTTCATTTCCAAGGCAAACCATTCAATATCACAGTAATCCAAGCCTATGCCCCAACCAGTAATGTTGAAGAAGCTGAAATTGAACTGTTCTATGAAGACCTACAAGACATTTTAGAACTAACACCCAAAAAAGATGTCCTTTTCATTATAGGGGACTAGAATGCAAAAGTAGGAAGTCAAGAAACACCTGGAGTAACAGGCAGATTTGGCCTTTGAATACAGAATGAGGCAAGGCAAAGGCTAATAGAGTTTTGCCAAGAGAATGCACTGGTCATAGCAAACACCCTCTTCTAACAACATAAAAGAAGATTCTACACATGGACATCACCATATGGTC
>NW_011479914.1:13397-13721 GCF_000754665.1 Bison bison bison
ATATTCTTTGCAGCCAAAGATGGAGAAGCTCTATACAGTCAGCAAAAACAAGACCAGGAGCTGACTGTGGCTCAGATCATGAACTCCTTATTGCCAAATTCAGACTTAAATGGAAGAAAGTAGGGAAAACCACGAGACCATTCAGTTCAGTCACTCAGTCGTGTCCGACTTTTTGCGACCCCATGAATCGGAGCAGACCAGGCCCCCCTGTCCATGACCATCTCCCGGAATTCACTCAGACTCATGTCCATCAAGTCAGTGATGCCATCCAGCCATCTCATCCTCTGTCGTCCCCTTCTCTTCCTGCCCCCAATCCCTCCCAGC
>NW_011479914.1:15162-21164 GCF_000754665.1 Bison bison bison
GAAACCATCACTATGAACAAAGCTAGTGGAGGTGATGGAATTCCAGTTGAGCTATTTCAAATCCTGAAAGATGATGCTGTGAAAGTGCTGCACTCAACATGCCAGCAAATTTGGAAAACTGAGCAGTGGCCACAGGACTGGAAAAGGTCAGTTTTCATTCCAATTCCAAAGAAAGGCAATGCCAAAGAATGCTCAAACTACCGCACAATTGCACTCCTCTCACACGCTAGTAAAGTAATGCTCAAAATTCTCCAAGCCAGGCTTCAGCAGTACATGAACCGTGAACTTCCGGATGTTTAAGCTGGTTTTAGAAAAGGCAGAGGAACCAGAGTTCAAATTGCCAACATCTGCTAGATCATTGAAAAAGCAAGAGAGTTCCAAAAAAACATCTATTTCTACTTTATTGACTATGCCAAAGCCTTTGACTGCATGGATCACAATAAACTGTGGAAAATTCTGAAAGAGATGGGAATACCAGACCACCTGACCTGCCTCTTGAGAAACCTGTATGCAGGTCAGGAAGCAACAGTTAGAACTGAACATGGAACAACAGACTGGTTCCAAATAGGAAAAGGAGTACATCAAGGTTGTATATTGTCACCCTGTTTATTTAACTTATATGCAGAGTACATCATGAGAAACGCTGGGCTGGAAGAAGCACAAGCTGGAATCAAGATTACCGGGAGAAATATCAGTAGCCTCAGATGTGCAGATGACACCACCCTTATGGCAGAAAGTGAAGAGGAACTAAAAAGCCTCTTGATGAAAGTGAAAGAGGAGAGCGAAAAAGTTAGCTTAAAGCTCAACACTCAGAAAATGAAGATCATGGTATCTGGTCCCATCACTTCATGGCAAACAGATGGGAAAACAGTGGAAATAGTGTCAGACTTTTTGGGCTCCAAAGTCACTGCAGATGGTGACTGCAGCCATGAAATTAAAAGACACTTACTCCTTGGAAGGAAAGTTATGACCAACCTAGATAGCATATTCAAAAGCAGAGATATTATTTGCCAACAATATCCGTCTAGTCAAGGCTATGTTTTTTCCAGTGGTCATGTATGGATGTGAGAGTTGGACTGTGAAGAAAGCTGAGCACCAAAGAATTGGTGCTTTTGAACTGTGGTGTTGGAGAAGACTCTTGAGAGTCCCCGGACTGGAAGGAGATCCAACCAGTCCATCCTAAAGGAGATCAGTCCTGGGTGTTCATTGGAAGGACTGATGTTAAAGCTGAAACTTCAATACTTTGGCCACCTCGTGTGAAGAGTTGACTCATTGGAAAAGACTCTGATGCTGGGAGGGATTGGGGGCAGCAGGAGAAGGGGATGACAGAGGATGAGATGGCTGGATGGCATCACCGACTCAATGGACATGATTTTGTTTAAACTCTGAGAACTGGTAATGGACAGGGAGGTCTGGCATGCTGCTATTCATGGGGTCACAAAGAGTTGGACATGACTGACCGACTGAACTGAACTGAAGGAGAAAATTGGATTTCTAGAGTTCATTTTTATGCAGAGCAATTCTACTAAAGCTGCTATGTAGCAGCTCCTTTTGCCATCCTTTCACTCTCAGAATAATAAACTACAACCACAGCCAACTTCAATAAACATCTTAATCTCTCAGACAAAGGATTCAGCCCCTCTTAGCCGCTGACAGTATTCCAGAACCCTAAAGAAATTCCAGAAGCATCATCTTTTTTTCCCCCAAATTTTGCTCAGATTCTGTCAAACCAACTTGACAATTTGCTGTCAGGTCACTGTCATCTGGTTTGTCTGATATCAACCTGCTCTTTAGATAAATTGCCTTTGATTTTCTTGAATCTAGATATTTGGCAACTCTGTGTATCTGTATAAATATACCTCAAAGCTCAGAGTCTGACAGCTAAAAGTGCTAACTAATGATAACAATCCCAAATGCCCTAGGAAGAATATAAGATGCTACATACTGCTGAGTGCCAGTAATCATAGTGTAAAATTTTCATTTTCTTCCTTTCCTATAACCTTATAATAATAAAAGATCAGGTTAGACCTTTGTCTGCCTAGTAAAACAGGGTAATCAAACCATTTAAACACCAGCCAGTTCTAACACCCAAATAAATTCTCCCTACTCTCCTGTCCTGCCTGTTTTTGAAATATTGTCCAGGTTATAATGTGTTTCTGTGAAACATTTGGTGCTCATGGTAAAGAATCCACCTGCCAATGCAGGACCCAATCCATGGGTAGAAAAGATCCCTTGGAGAAGGAAGTGGCAATCCACTCAATATTCTTGCCTGGAGAATCCCATGGACTGAGGAGCCTGGCGGGCTACAGTCCATAGAGTTGCAAAGAGTTGAACATGACTGAAATGACTTAACACAGAGACACATATACATAATATGTTACTGTAAAACATGGGTGCTAATTGGTTTCTTTCTGATGATTAACAGGTTTTGGATTTAGGGAGATGGAAAGAATGTAGCCAGCCATATGATTTGCTGCAAAATAAATATAGCCTGTTTTACAACATGGTGCAAAACCTGGGTAAGGCAGAGGCCTCTGCCCTCATTGAAAGGGCAAAACAGGTGAGTCTGCTGCCTGACTTTGTAATTAGTTTGTCTCCAGCTTCATTCTTCAAAATCTCCACCTGGGATCTCTGTGCCCTTTCCAATCATAAACCTCCAGAGACTAAGCTTCATGACTGGGTCTTAACAAGACGTGGTGGGCAAGTCTGCTGAGAATCTGCAGTAGTGGTGGGGGTGCGGGGTAGTATGAGTGTGCTTTTCTATGCACACGCACACCTGCACTCGAGACAGATTTCAGATAGGACTTAGCACACTTGGACCCTAGACTCACATTCCATTAGCGCACAGAACACTCTCATTTTGCAGACGCTTGGCGTTTCATTCTGATTGTTCCTCAGCACATTTGTGATGCAAGTGCTGTCAGGAACATTCATGAAATTTGATAGTTTAAGGAAAAAAAATTTGGAATATTTTGAGTCTATGAAGATTTACCAGGGAAAGGTATAAGTTGCTTCTGTTTCTAAGCTGTAAAGAAAACTCCTACACAATACTGTCACTTAATCCCTAATTCTATATTGTTTAAAATTTTATTCAATTATCCCCTCCCCAACACTGCTGCCTTTACCTTCCAGAAGAAGGTAGATTGTCATCAGGATAAATCAGGAGTTCACAATACCTTAACACGGTACTCTGGATGGTGCTTGAAGATGAGGTGGGCGAAAGCACTAAGCGCTGCACATGGTGTGAGGAAGGCACTCAGTGAGCGACATTCACTCACGTGGTGTCTTTCTCACAAAGGTGAGGTGGTAGTGTCTTGTACAGATGTGACAACTGAGGTCTAGTTTGAGGGATTTAGCGATTGTCATGCGGCCACCTGTAATTCATTCTGGAACAAGGTGGGATTGACACTGATGGGAAGATAGAGGGAGAGAGGGAAGGTGTGGTGTTCTTGCCACTTGAGATGCGTTGTTCAGGGTGGGATGAGTTATCTAGCTATATGTGATGAAGCTTCCTCACTGAAAATTTATCTCTGGCTATGAAATTATGGATGCATTTTACCTTCTTCATACTTTTCTGCCTTTCCCAGATTTTCATTTGTAAGTACAATAAAGTTACTTGTGTAATATTTAAAATATCTGTTAAAGAAAACATGCCTCAGTATCTATTTCTGTATGAAAGACTTACCTTAAAATGTGGCTTAAATTCCCTCTGTCACTGTTTCTTCTCAATCCTCCTTAGAAATGAGAAAATGCAGAGCAGTACCTTCCACTGTTCATGGGATAGGAGATAGCTTTTTGTAAGTACTGTATTGTATGCAAATGTTGAGAAACTGAACATGGAGCTCTGTATTTTTTGGTGCCTAAAATTCACAGAGTGCTTTCATCTACTAGCGTGTCTCCCAGTCAGAGTTTCCCTCCTGAGACCTGATAATCATTTATGATTCCCATATAACCTAGTCACAAATGAGTCAGGACTCTTACAAAACCTTTTGTTCTTTTGAACTTAGGCATTACACATCAAATACAGGTGTCCCCACCTATGTGTCTAATTGTTCATTTAAAAACTATATTATCCTTATATATGATCAAGATGTTAAGTAATGAGAAATTGATCTCAGAAGTTTAGATAAGTCCAGATAAGATAATAGGGTTCAACATCCTCACTTTAGAGGTGAGGAAACTAATTCCTCTTAGAAGAAATGTGGTCCTATGTATATAACTGGTGTTAAGCTAGTTTGCAGCAGATGCAGAATTAGAAATCTGTTCTTTAAGTATATGTTTTAGATAAAGTGTTACATAAAGAAGCAGACATCGGTCATACAGAAGCAGGTATAGGTCACAGAACTAGAAATCTTTTGATTCCTGATCTAGTAATCCTGCACCCACTCTAACAATATTAATGGTAAGTTACATTTGTGTGGTTCTATATAATTTATTTTACATAGCTCTCATCCATATGATTTCACTTAATCCTCATGACTGCCCTTTTTTATCCCATGTCATGGATGAAGAGATTGGGTCCAGGACTCACCCAAAGTCACAGAGCTGGTCCAGGGAGCACAGAGGGGGAATTTCTGGGGAGGCTGAATGTCGACCTAGGTACTGTGTTCTGTGCTGAGTCTGAGAACACTGCTCCTTTCACGTGGTAGCCAAGGTGGAGACGGTCACTCACATTCACAGGGTGACAGAACCTCACTCTTAGATTTCAGTCCTGCCACTGGCTCAGGCCACTGCTACAGAAAGAAATGCAGTTCTTGATTCTCATCCCATCTTGATATTATTTTTGCATACTTTGCATCCTCTTAGGATATACTGTCAGATTATCAGTTTTCTGAATTTGCAGGCATCAGTTATCAATGCCTTGTTCAGAGCTGTAACAGCAGGATGATTAGCCTATGTCACCAGGTTTTCACTCTAATAGAGCAGAATTCATTCATCTGAAGAGAAAACTCAACATCTGGGAGAAGGTGCTACCACATCACATTTTCTTGTACAAATAGTTCAGGTGAACTGATCACTGTCTGATTGACCCTGATCCATGAAATAGTAGAGAAAGTACCTTTTAGATTCATAAAGCTGAAGGGGGCATTAGTTTGCTAGGGCTGCCATACAAAGACCACAGAGCAGGTGACTCAAACAACAGAAGCGTATTTCCTTACATCCCTGGAGGCTGGAAGTTCAAGGTCAAGATGACGGTAGGGCTGGTTTCCTCTGAGGTCTCTCTCCTTGGCTTGGAGATCTGTCTTCTCTCTGTGTCTCACATGGTCTTCCCTCTGTTTGCCTGTGTCCTGAACTCTTCTTATAAAAACTCCAGTCTGTTAGATTAGGAGCCATCTATATGACTTCACTGTCACTTTATTGACTCTTTAAACACACTGTCTCCAAATACCATCACATTCTGAGGTATGGTGGTGTTTAGGACTTCAACATGTAAAATTGGAGGGGACACAGTTCAGCTCAAAGAATGAATGCCTGTCATCCATTCTGTTCTGTGATGAAGCAGATCTTATTGAGGTTTTCTGAAGTTTCTTTGTTCCCAGTGCACAACAGAGGCATGATTTTTTTTTAAATTCATGAAATCACCTAATACAGCCCAGATGTTATGAAATTCTCAGGATCCTAGCTCTAGGAGCCTGGCCCAGTATGAATCAATGGAGGAGGCACATAGCATCCACATGGCCTTGTGTCCCTGAGCCTTAGGTCCTCACCTGTGTGTAGAGCGGGGATTCCAGCCTGGCTGGCTTCTTTACATGTTTTATTACAGGGATCAGATGAGAGAGCATATGCTTAAGGGCTTTGAGAATATAGACCATTTTACAGTATTAAAGTGGGATCATATTTTAAAAGGCTGTAGACAGAAGACTTGCCTTCTAATAATAAAAAATATACCCATAGTTCTAAGTAGCTTTAGAGACTCTAAATCAAGGGTCCCCAACTCCTGGGCCAAACTGATTTGGTCCGTGGCTGTTAGGGACTGGGCTGCACAGCAGGAGCTGAGTGGT
>NW_011479914.1:21876-22144 GCF_000754665.1 Bison bison bison
TTTAGTGGCTACATAGTATTATGCTTTCTCCATTTCTTATTTCTATTTTTGATGATTATCAATCAGAGTTTATAAAATATAGGGGTTACAACCTGATATTAACATCCAAATTTGTTGTGTTCATTTTATGTGGGAAAATGAGAAACCCTTGAGCAGATGCTATTAATAGATTTCCCAGCCTCTTTTTCACTTTGTTTTTAATTTATCTCCAGGATTTGAGTCGGTAAAATGATTTTACTTATCAATTTACTCTAGTGATAAAGCATAT
>NW_011479914.1:22506-23625 GCF_000754665.1 Bison bison bison
CATAAGTTATATTTTACTTTTTTACACTAGCAACAAATATTCACATAAGATGTTAATCTGTAATTTTTTCTTCAACTTCACTCAGTGATTTCAAGCTCTTGCAAAAGGACTTATTATGTTTATTTATATGTTATACTGTTTTCTTTTATCTAAATCAAAGATGCAGGCCACCAAAAAAAGCTGTCTCCCAGGTTTTTTGTCTTGAGGGACTCTGAAGCCACATTTTCTAAGATTTGAGACAAAGTTGTTACAGATTTTTTTTTTCTTTTACTGTTCACAGAATTACATATTACTTTCCAATTATATCAGGGATTCTTGAAGACTGTGAAGTTGCCATTTTGTGTCACCACTTCCTTTACTAGAACTACAATCTGTTTTTCCACTCAGAGATCTCTGGTTAAAATACTACAGAGAAAACTAATAGGAAAAACATACAACACAAGTAGTTTAAGTAACATTATAGGAGAGAGAGGTGTTGCCCTCCAAAAAATACAGGACAATATTGTACATTCATCTCCTGTGTCTCCTGCATCGAAGGCAGATTCTTTACAGTTGAGCCATTGGGGAAGCCCTCTAAAAGAGAAAGAAGAGAAAATATGCTTTCTCAAAGTAGGAATCTGTCCAGGGATTTGCTAATGAAGGACAGACATGTTCTAGACTGTCTTGTAGATAGAGGATTTTATATTTTTACAATTTAAAAAATTGTAGTAAAATATATATAACATAAAATCTACCATGTAACCATTTTTAATCATACAGTTCAGTGACATTAATCACATTTACAAGGTTGTGAAACCATAATTCTCTGGGTAACTTTTGGTAATTATATTCTTCCTATTCAGTGTGTTATTTCTGCAGAGTCATTTTGGTAAGTTTCATTTTTCTAGAAGTGGATCTGTTTCCTGTGAGTTTTGAGCTTGATTGGAATAAATGTATTCACAAAATCTTATATATTTAATCTCTGCAGCATCTCTGTGTTCTTTTGGCCTTTTAATTTTCTTTGAGCCTTCACTATTTTATGAATAATCTTGAATAACTCTTCCTGTTTTTTTTAATTTAATTTTATTTTTTTTTAATTAATTTTATTTTATTTTTAAACTTTACATAATTGTATTAGTT
>NW_011479915.1:0-603 GCF_000754665.1 Bison bison bison
TGATCATGTGACTCTGCAGTCAGTGATCAAGTGGCTGTTCATGCACTGATATCCTGACTGAGCATGCACTGATCATGTGCCGGGAGCTGCTGAGGCATTCCACTGAGGACAAAGTTCATGAGGAAGGAGGCTCGGCATACGCAAATGCGGGACCGAGCCTCAGGAGTCCGCCCGGATATTCTCGAGCATCTCCCCCCCATAATAACCAGAGTCAGCCTACTTTATTGCTTTGTGCTCTCACCTCTGATTTCACTGGGGGCTGTCCCCCACCACCATATCGCTCTCTCTGTCAAAGAGTTAACTTACAGCTCAAATTCATAAAGTTCCTTGTCATTGTTCCCTATAACTTCCAGCTGCGTCTCCATTTGGAGCGCGGAACCCACCACGCTAACTAATTATGCCTATGCTTCTAAGACCCACTCCAGAAGGTGTCTAGGGTGAGGCTCCTTCCGCTATTCGAGAGTGCAACTGAAACCTACGGAAGTGGTGCAAACTTCTTGTTTTGAAGTTTGATTGGTCTCCCGCGTAAAACAAGCTACTCAGTCACTTTTCTCCACCGAATTTTTCTACTGAGCTATCCTCATACTATTATTCTTGACATCT
>NW_011479915.1:4675-5373 GCF_000754665.1 Bison bison bison
CCGAATTTTCCTACTGAGCTTTCCTCATACTATTATTCTTGATATCTCTGATGAGCATATAAATAGTCCCCTAGGCCATCTCTCCTTCGAATACCCTGGATCAGCTGGGGCTGGTCCCCGGCAGGTGGCGCCCGAACAGGGACCTCAGGAGGCAATACTCAAAGAGATGAGCAGACACGAACCACGCAATCAGCAGGCTATAAGCATGGAGCTGAGCAGTGACGAATCATGCTGCTCAACTGGCAATAATCAAGCAGGAGACCAGGCAAGAATCACGCAGCTCAGCGGGCAATTGTCAAGCAGATGAGCCAACAAGAATCACGCAGCTCAGCTGGCAATTGTCATACAGATGAGCCCGCAGGAATCAGGCAGCTCAGCAGGCCCTGATCACGTGACTCTGCAGGCACTGATCACGTGGCTGATCAAGCACAGATCACGTGACTGAGCATGCAATGATCACGTGGTTATCATGCACTGATCACATGACTGCGCATGCACTGATGACGTGGCTGATCGGGCACTGATCAAGTGGCTTATCATTCACTGATCACGTGTTTATCAGGCAGTGATCAGTGACTGAGAGGCGCTGATCAAGGGACTGTGCACGCACTGATCACATGGCTGGTCAGGAACTGAACACCTGACTGCCCATGCAGTGATCAGGTGGCTGATCGATCCCTGATCACGTGTTTATCATA
>NW_011479916.1:0-873 GCF_000754665.1 Bison bison bison
CCGCTTTCTCTCAGTGCCCGTGTCCCTCTGACTGCATCCTGTGCTTTGTGTCGCTTCACATTAGTCCCCTCTCTGCATCCTCTTCCCCCGTGTCTACCTGTACTGTCTTTTTATCTCTCAGTCTTTAGACTATTTATGCCTCTCTGTTTCTGTTATTATCTCACTCCATCTGTCCATCTCCTCTCTGCCTGCCTTCCTGTCTGTGTATCTGTCTACCTGTTATCTGACTATCTGCCTGTGTCTACCTTTCCCTCTAGCAGTCTGTCTGTCTGCCTGGTTCTCTCTCATGCTATCTTCCATCTCTCTGTCACCTTGTCTATCATTGTCTGTCTTTCTCTCTGTGTCTCCTCTTTCTAAGTCCCATTTTTTTCTTCTCTCTCTGTCTCTTTCTCTCTATCTCTTTCCTGAGGTGAGATTCACATAACATAAAAATTAACCATTTTTTAAGCAAACAGTTCAGTAGCATTTAATACATTCATAATGTTGTACAACCACCACCTCTATCTAGTCTCCAAATATCTGCATTATCCCTAAAGGAGAGCCAGGACTCATTAAGCAGTTGCTCCCCATTTCTCCCTCCCTAGCCCCTGGCAACCACCCATCTACTTTCTGTCTCTTTAGATTTCTTATTCTGGATATGACATATAAATGGAATCATATAATCTGTGAAATTGTGTCTGGCTTTTTATATGCAGCATAATGTTTTTGAGGTTCATCATTTTGTAGCATGTATCAGTATTACATTTATTTTTCCCCTTCTTTTTCCCTTTTTATTTTTTAAAAATTAATTCATTTATTTTAATTGGAGGCTAATTACTTTACAATATTGTAGTGGTTTTTGCCATACATTGACATGAATCAGCCATGGGTGTA
>NW_011479916.1:4222-5477 GCF_000754665.1 Bison bison bison
TTAATACTTTCTTCAGACTGACTGGATCTCATGCTTAACTGTGTTCAATAAATATAATTTGGCCTACTATTCCCATTTTCTGGATGGAGAGCTGGGGGTGGGGGCCTATGGGGGAAGTGAGGAACATCAATCAGCAAATTGACTTCAGACCTGAGAAAACAGCCCACGGCACACAATTTCTAACTTATTAGCTAGGCAAAGTAATTGACTATGGTTACCCTCTGAAAAAGATGAAAACTGTGGAAGCACAAAGCATATTTATTCAGGCAAAAGCCATTACTTCCAAATATCTTGGCATAACGTACCCTGCCCTGTGGTAAATGAATCTTTACCTTTAGAATCACAATGCTACATAGCTTTTCAGAATATTTCTTACAACTGAAGCATAACATTTCCATACATCCTATAAGAATTCTCAAACCTTATTTACCCACTCTTCTATTTTCTTCATCTTCAAGATTTGTCTTGGAATGAAAATGTCAAATTCCCTGTAGGTATGTAGCAACATTCATCTATCCTTAACACCTGTCTTGTCCCTGCTCCCTTAATCATGCCAGCTTTAGCATACCTAGGCTCATTCATACACATGCTTGCTCCCTTACAAACTCACGCTCCTCACCTCTACAGTCATACAGAATTCATTTTGTCCAAGCTGTACAGGTGAAAGAACAAGGTCATGTACTAAGGAATATTGACTTTGGGGAGCAGATCCATATAATTATACACAGAATATTTCCAGGAACCATCATGTTTAGTTCCTATACCTTCACTTTCTCTGCAACAAGGTTAGACAGGCAGTAAAAAATAACTTGTCATAGATGAATTATTTGTAGATGCTTTAAGATGGCCAAAGAGGAAAGGGTGAATAGGTCACCAATGCAAAAACAGTCTGTTTCGATTTTTTTTTTACCACAGCTTTTCAGAATGAGAATTCACCTGTACTTAAGCATCCTGAACCTTGGTTGGCCATTCATTTGCCTTATTTTTTCCTTTTCAATTAAACTTTTAATTAGAGATAACTGTAGTTTCACTTGCAGATAGAAGAAACAAGAGGCATCCTTTACCCAGTTGCTCTCAATGGTAGTATCTTGCAAGACTACAGTACAAGAAAACAACCAGGGTATTGACATTGATATGGCCAAGATACAGAATATTTCCATCACAAGGATCCCTCATGTTTCCCTTTTATAGTCATACCCTCTTCTCTTTCTTACTACCTCCTTTGTTGACACCTAGCAACCACCAATCTGTTCTC
>NW_011479916.1:9135-10294 GCF_000754665.1 Bison bison bison
AGAGTTGAGTTTTGTACATTTATCTTGTATCCTGCAACTTTCCTGTACTCATATATTAGTGTCAGGAGGTTTTTTGTTGTTGTTATATTCTTTGGGATTTTCCATGTAGATGACCATATCATCTGTAATCGTTCTGATCTGCATGTCTTTTACTTCCTTTCCCTCACTTATTTCAATGGCTAAAATTACTGACATTATGTTGAATAAAGGTGCTAAGAGTGGACATCCTTGCCTTTTTGCTAGTCTTATGGGGAAAGCAAATTAACTCTTTCATCAGAAAGCACAATGTTAGCTATTGGTTCTTACTGTATGTTCTTTATCAAATTAAGGAAATTACTCTTATTTCCTATCTTTTCTGAAAGTTTTTATGATGAATGTTGTTTAATTTTTAAATTCTTTGTGTGCACTGATTGATATGATTTTGTGATTTTTCATCTTTAGCTTTTTAATGTAATGATTACATTGCCTTCTTTTCAGGTATTAAACCACCCTTGCAGCCCTTGGTCACTGTGTATAATTCCCTTTATATATTACTGAATTTGGTTTGCTAATATTTTGTTGAGGATTTTACAACTATATTCATGAGGGATATTGGAATATAGTTTTCTGTTTTGTATTGTCATTGTTTTATGTTGATAGTAGGGGAATAATTGCTTCATAAAATCAATTGGATATTACTCTGTTGTATTCTATTTCTTGGAAGAGACTGTGTAGAGTTGGTGTGAATTCTTCTTTAGAAGTTTTTGATAGAATTGTCTGGGGAAACCATTTGGCAACAGAAATTTGATTCAGGGAGATTTTAAATTATGAATTCAATTTCCTTAATATGTATATGACTGTTCAAATTACCCATTTCACTCAGTTTGCATTTTTTGGGGAAGTGGTCTATTCCATATATGTTGTCAACTGGTATATACTGGGTATATTACTGGTATATTACTGCATATACCAAGATGGCAGTGTAGGAGACCCCAGCCTCTATTCCTCCACAAAGATCAACAATTATATAGCTATCCAAGATGAAAAACAGTTCCAGGAGTGCTCTGGAGTCCACTTAAGAAACTTCAGCAACACAGTGAAACAAACAAACAAAAAACTGAGAAAAACTTCACAAAAAGGGAGGGAAGAATAGCTTCATTTTGCCTGCATCATCCCATCT
>NW_011479917.1:0-523 GCF_000754665.1 Bison bison bison
GATCATGGCATCCAGTCCCATCACTTCATGGCAAATAGATGGGGAAACAGTGGAAACAGTGGCTTACTTTATTTTTCTGGGCTCCAAAATCACTGCAGATGGTGATTGATTGCAGCCATGAAATTAAAAGATGCTTACTACTTGGAAGGAAAGTTATGAACCAACCTAACAGCATATTAAAAAGCAGAGACATTACTTTGCCAACAAAGGTCCATCTAGTCAAGGCTATGGTTTTTCCACTGGTCATGTGTGGATGTGAGAGTTGGACTATAAAGAAGCTGAGTGCTGAAGAATTGATGCTTTTGAACTGTGATGTTGGAGAAGACTCTCGAGAGTCCGTTGGACTGCAAGGAGATCCAACCAGTCCAGTCCTGGGTGTTCATTGGTAGGACTGATGCTGAAGCTGAAACTCCAATACTTTGGCCACTTGATGCGAAGAGCTGACTCATTGGAAAACAGCCTGATGCTGGGAAAGATTGAGGGCATGAGGAGAAGGGGACGACTGAGGATGAAATGGTTGGAT
>NW_011479917.1:1864-2387 GCF_000754665.1 Bison bison bison
CTGTGTCATAAGGCAGTTCTATTTCCAGTTTTTTAAGGAAACTCCACACTGTTCTCCATAGTGGCTGTACTAGTTTGCATTCCCACCAACAGTGTAAGAGGGTTCCCTTTTCTCCACACCCTCTCCAGCATTTATTGCTTGTAGTCCCATTTTCTTTGAAATAAAAAAGATTATTGAGGTAATTGGTTCATAACATTGTACGTTTCGCATGTACCACATTTTATTTCTGCATATATGGTAGCATGCTCACCCCCCAAAATCTCACTTCTGTCACCATGCAGTTGACTCCTTTTGCCCATTTTGCCCTCCCTCCACCCGTTCCCTTCCTGTAACCACTACTCTGTTTTCTGTTTCTATGTGTTTGTTTATAGTTTCATTTGTTCTTTTTTTGCTGCAACACATGACATGAAGGGTCTTAGTTCCCCAACCAAGGATCAAACCCATGTTCTTTGCAGTGGAAGGCCAGATTCTTAACCACTGGACCACCAGGGAAGTCTGTGTTAATTTATTTTGTTTGTTTGTT
>NW_011479917.1:3983-7321 GCF_000754665.1 Bison bison bison
GGAGGTTTTTTCTGTTGGTTTCTTGGCATTTTATTTATTTATTTATTTTGTAGACCAGCTTGTCATAGGGATGGTGGGACAGAAACAGTGGTATTTCTTTCACTCCACTTTTTAATGCCTTTTATTTATTTCTTCCTTTATTGTTCTGGTTCAGAATTCTAGTTAACTGTAGTAAGAGCTGAACCCTTACTTTGTTTTCAGTCCTAGGGGGAGAGCAGTCAGTCTTTCAGCATTAACTGTGATGTTAGTTGTAGTTTTTTGGGGGTATATATTTTTTAAAATTGAGGCAATTCCTCCCTAATTCCTAGTTTTCTGAGGATTTTTATCATCAGTGAATGTTGAATTTTGTCAAACAGCTTTTTCATTGATATGGTCATGTGATTTTTGTTACTACACTGATTAATTTTCAAATAGTGAACCCACTTTGCATTCCTAAAACAAACCCACTTGGTCATAGTATATAAATTTGTCTATTCTGCTGCTGCTGCTGCTGCTGCTAAGTCGCGTCAGTCGTGTCCAACTCTGTGTGACCCCATAGACGGCAGCCCACCAGGCTCCCCTGTCCCTGGGATTCTCCAGGCAAGAGTACTGGAATGGGGTGCCATTGCCTTCTCTGAAATTTGTCTATATATTGCTGAATTCTATTTGCTAACATTTTGTTAAGGATTTTTGTGTCTCCATGAATGATATTGGTTTTGTATTTAATTTGGGGGTACTGCCTTTGATTCTGATATCAATGAAATATTGGCCTTCTAATGAGAACTGGGAAATATTTCCTCTCCTTTTATTTTCTGGAAGAGATTATGTGATGATGGTATTAATTTTCCTTTAAGTGGCTGGCAGAATTCTCTAGTGTAACCAACTGGGCCAGGAGATTTCTTATTTTAGAGTTTTAAAAGTACAGATTCAATTTCCTTAATAGTTATAGGACTGTTCAAATGATCAATTTCATATTGAGTGCTTGTGTGTGTTTGTGTTTTTCAAGGAATTGGTCCAGTTTATAAAAATTGTAAAATTTGTGTAGGTTTGTTTGCTGTATTTCCTTTATCTTTTTGGTGTTTGCAGAGTCTCAAGTGACATCCCCTGTTGTGTTTTGATATTAATACTTTGTGTTTTCTCTCTTTTTTAAATTTGGCAGTCTCACTAAAGATTTGTCTATTTTGTTGATCTTTTCAAAGAACCAACTCTTTATGTCATTGATTTTTCTCTATTAATTTTCAGTTTTTAGTCTTACTGATTTTTGCTTTCAAATTGATTATTTCTTTCCTTGCATTCAGTTTATTTTACTCTTTTTCTAGTTTTCTGTTTTTTAAGGTGGAAAATTACATTTTTAAATTTGACTTTTCCTCTTTTCTGAGGTAAGCATTTAGTGCTATAAATTTCCCACTCAGCAGTGGTTTAGCTGCATATCACACATATTTTTTATTGTGGTAAAAAATTATGTAATATGAAATCTACCCTCTTAAAATGTTAAGTGTACATTACACAATATTTTTAACAGTAGGCACAATGTTGTTTTCACCTTGCATGACTGAAACTCTATGCCCGTTGAATAGCAACTCCCCATTTTGTTCTCCCAGTAGTCCCTGGCAACCACCATTCTACTTTCAGTTTCTATGAGTTTGACTACTTTAGACACGTCTTTTAAGTGGAACGATGCAGTATTATCTTGTCTGACTGGCTTATTTCACTTAGCACAATGTCTTCAAGTTCCTCAACTTGTAGTCTATGACAGGATTTCCTTTTTATATGGCAGACTAATATTCTATTGTATGTATATACCACATATACCACATTTTCTTCATTGATGGACATTTAGGTTATTTCTACTTTTTGGCTATTGTGAATAATACCACAATGAACATGGTAGTGCAAATGTCTCTTACAAATCCTGATTTCAATCCTTTTGGATAAATACCCAGAAATGGTATTGCTGGATTATATAGTAGTTCTATTATTAATTTTTTGAGAAGCCTTTATAGTAGTTTCCATAATAGCTTTGTCATTCTGTATTCCCACCAGCAGTGAAGAAGGGTTCCATTTCTCTACATTCTTGGTGACACGTATCTTTTTGGTTTTTGTTTTTTTAAAAATAGCCATTCTAACAGTAGTGAGATGATGTCTAATTGTGGTCTTAATTTGCATTTCCCTAATGATTAGTGATGGTGAGCACTTTTTTCATATACCATTTGGCTATTTGGATGTCTTCTTTGAAGGGTTATTTGCCCATTTTAAAGTTGATGTTGTTGCTATTATTATTATTTGCTTTTGAGTTGACAGAGTTCCTTATATATTTTGAGTATAAATCCCTTGTCAAAAATATGCTTTACAAATATTTCCTCCTATACTGTCAGTTGCCTTTTCATTCTATTGGTTGTTTCCTTTTCTATGCGGAAGCTTTTTAGTTTGATGTAGTCCTATCTGTCTGTTTTTGCTTCGGTTGCCTGTGCTTTTGGTGTCATATTCAAGAAGTCATTGCTAACATCAGTATTTTGAAGTTTTTTTCCCTAGGTTTTCTTCTAGGTGTTTTATAGTTTGGGGTCTTCTGTTCAAGACTTTAATTTTGAGTTGATTTTTGTGTGTGGTGTAAGATAAAGGTCCAGTTTCATTCTTTTGCATGTGGATATTCAGTTTGCCCCACACTATTTGTTGAAGTGACTATCTTTCCCCCCCTTGTGTACTCTTGGCATCCTTGTTAAGTAGCATTTCACCATATATATGTGGGTTTATTTCTGGGTACTCTGTTCTATTCCATTGATCCATATGTCTGTCTTTATGCCCATGCCATTACGTTTTGATTACTGTAACTTTGTAATATATGCTTTGAAATTAGGAAGTATGAGGTTTTTAGCTTTCTTCTTTCTCAAGATTATTTTGGCTATTTGGAATTCTTTGTGGTTCTACATGAATTTTAGGATTGTTTCTTCTATTTCTATAAAAATGTCATTGGGATTTTGATAGGGATCATATTGAATGTGTAGATTCATTTGAGTAGTGCGGACATTTGAGCAATATTGTCTTCTGATCAATTAATATGGGATATCTTTCTATTTATTTGTACCTTTAAATTCCTACCAGCAATATTTTGTAATTTTCAGTGTACAAGAGTTTTGCTGCTTTGGTTAAGTTCATTCCTAAGAATTTTATTCTCTTTGATGAAATTAAATGGAAATGGTTTCTAAATTTCTTGCTCACATGGTTCATTGTTAGCATATAGAAATATAACTGATTTTTGTATATTGCTTTTGTATCCTGTAAAGACTTAGTAATTCAAGCATGTGCTGAATTAATTTAGTAGTTCTAACCATTTTTGTGGCGTCTTTAGAGTTTTCTACATA
>NW_011479917.1:10171-12578 GCF_000754665.1 Bison bison bison
AAAGAAAAATTTTCTTGGGTATAATGTTCTTGGTTGGCATTATTTTTTACTTTTAGCATTTTGAAGGTATCATGCCATTCCCTTCTTTCCTTGTAGGTTTCTGCTGAGAAATTCAGAGTCTTATAGTGGTTCCCTTGTCATGAGGAGTTGCTTTTTTCTTGCTGATTTAATAATTCTCTTTGCCTTTAAATTTTGACAGTTTTATTATAAAATGTCTTAATGTCAGTTTCTTTGGGTTCTCATTGGAGTCCATTGGACCTCTGAATATGCATGTTGATTTTCTTCCCCAAATTTGGAAAGTCTTCAGTCATTATTTCTTAAAGTAAATTGCCTGTCCCTTTCTCTCTCTTCTCCTTCTGGGACTCCCAAAATACATTTATAAAATTTGATTGTATCCTTTAAGTCTCTTAGACTTTCTTTACTCTTTTTCATTCTTTTTTCTTTTTGTTCCACTGACTGGATAATTTCAAATGACCTGTCTGTGAGTCACTGGTTACACTGCTTACTCAAGTCTGCTGTTGAAACTTTCTAGTGAATTTTTTAGTTATATTTTTCTGCTGTAATTTTCTGTTTGGTCCTCTTAAAAATATTTTTTATCACTTTGTTGATATTCCTGTTTTGTTCATGCACTCTTTTCTTGAGCTTGTAGTTCATCCATGATGGTTGTTTTATCTATTTTTTAAATTTATTTATTTATTTTTAGCTGTGCTGGGTCTTCATTGCTGTGTGGGCGTTTCTCTAGTTGTGGTGAGTGGGAGCTACTCTCTAGTTGGCAGTGCACAGGCTTCTCATTGAGGTGGCTTCTCTTGTTGTGGAGCATGGGCTCTAGGTGCATGGGCTTCAGTAGTTGCAGCACATGGGCTCAGTAGTTGTGGCTCCTGGGCTCTAGAGCACAGGCTCAGTAGTTGTGGTGCATGGGCTTAGTTGCTCTCTAGCATGCAGGATCTTTCTGGACCATGGACTGAACCCATGTCTCCTGCATTGGCAGGCAGAATCTTTACCACTGAGCCACCAGGGAAGCCCCCATGATGTTTATTTTAAATTCTTTGTTAGGTAATTTATATATCTCTGTTTCTTTAGGATCAGTTTCTGGAGATTTTTTTTTTTTTGTCATATTTGCCTGTTCCTTTGTGTGTCATCTAACTTTTTGTTGGGTCTGTGTATTTGAGAAAATAGCCACTTCTCCCATTTTTCATGGACTGACTTGGTACAGTGAAAGACCTTCACCAATGAGCATGGCTACAGTTTCTGGGGTTTCTGAAACCTTTTATAGGGGGATATGTTTTCTCTGGTCCTATACATGCAATTTCTCTGTTAGACTTGCCAGTTTGTCTTTTGGGAGCTTGTGAATCCTTGTTCCCACTGGTGCCTGTCTGTGCTGATGCATGTTATCTGGTTCTGTAGCAGCAGGCTGCTCCACTCTCTTTTCATCTCAGTGACACCACCAGGCATCCAACGTATGCTACCTCTCTATCACCACCCCAGTTCTGGTGAGACAGATACCAGTCCCTTGGGCAGCTCTCCTAAAAGGCCAAAATGCTGGTGCACATTATACTTCTCTCCTTCCCTCTTGTTGAAGCATTTTTATAATGGCTGCTTTAAAATCTTTCTTGGATAATTCCAGTATATATGTTATCTCCATATTGGTTTCTATTGATTGTGTTCTCTTATTCAACTTAAGGTATTCATGGTTCTTTGTATGATAAGTGATTTTCTGTTGTATCCTGGACATTTTGGGTATTATGAGACCCTGTATCTTTTATCAATCTTTTCTTTTAGTGGGTCAGCTCTGAGATTGCTCAGGTGCAGGAATGGAGGCATGGCTTCATTACTGCCAGGTGTGGGTGGGAGTCAAGTGTTCCCACTCATAATCCATTGATACTGAGGTAGGAGTAGGGGGAACTGGGCAAGGGTGAGATTTCATGTTTCCCTCTCAACCTCTGATGACATCATCTTGGCTTATTATTGCTTGAGGCCACTTCTACCATCATGCTCTAAGGGCTTCATTACTGCCTGAAAGGGATGAATGTCCCAGATCCCCATTTATCCTTTTTTGAAACCACTTTAGGGAGTGAGGGAAGGGTGTGGGTGGCTCTTTATAGCCAGATGAATGTAGAAGCCTTTCTCCCCACTTGGTCTTTGCTGATGAGTGTGGAATGAGGCCACAGTTTTTTCTCTGGTGCTTTCTCTTGTCTTGCTAGACTACCACTTTCCTATTCTTTTGGCTAGAACTTTTGGGAGGACATTTTTGTCTGCATCCATTGGCATTTCTGTGTTACTGGCTTCTCCATCACGAGGTCTAAGAGATATATTACTTATAGAAAAAACCCAAGAAACTCATTGTCAGGTCATTGCTTGGGTCTTGAGATCCCTAGCCAAACTGTCTTCTACCTTTCAAAGTTCATGT
>NW_011479918.1:0-613 GCF_000754665.1 Bison bison bison
CCTACCAGGCTCCTCCGCCCATTGGATTTTCCAGGCAAAAGTACTGGAGTGGGGTGCCACTGCCTTCTCCGAATATCATGGTAATCCAAGTCTATTCCCTGAACAGCAATGTTGAAGAAGCTGAAGTTGAACAGTTTTATGAAGATATACAAGATGTCTTAGAACTAACACCCCAAAAATATGTCCTTTTCATTATAGGAGATTGGAATGCAAAAATACGAAGTCAAGAAACACCTGAAGTAACAGGCAAATTTGGCCTTGGAGTACAGAATGAAGCAGGGCAAAGGCTAATAGAGTTTTGCCAAGACAGCACATTGGTCATAGCAAACACCCTCTTCCAACAACACAAGAGAAGATGCTACACATGGACATCACCAGGTAGCCAACAATGAAATCAGCCAAAGAGGGAGACTGTCTATATAGTCAGCAAAAAAAAGGCTGGGAGCTGACTGTGGCTCAGATCATGAACTCATTATTGCCAAATTCAGAGTTAAAATGAAGAAAGTAGGAAAAACTACTAAAGCATTCAGATCAGATCAGATCAGATCAGTCACTCAGTCATGTCCAACTCTTTGCGACCCCATGAATCGCAGCACGCCAGGCCTCCCTGTCC
>NW_011479918.1:4223-5895 GCF_000754665.1 Bison bison bison
GGCCTCCCTCTCCTGTTCTCTGTTATAAAAGGTATTGGTGGCTGTCTGGACCATCTCATCTAAAGAAGAAGCAGGGTCCTGCTGCTGTAGGTGTTGTAACTTAATTCTGATATCTGATGCACATTGGAACAGGAATTTGTCCTTTAAAATCACCTGTCCCTGATAAGAGTCTAAGTCCAGATTGGTAAACTTTTTGAGGACCTCTTTTAGCCTTTCCAGAAAGGTGATGTGGTTCTCGTTGGGCTCCTGAGTTATTGCTGAGAACCGGGCATAGCTGATTAATTTTTGCTGGGATGCTTTCAGTCCTGGTTTCACACAGATTAGAAAATGATCCCTACCCAGACGTGCTTAGGGTCATTATAATTCCAATTAGGATCTGAGGAGGGGACTGCAGTTTCCCTTACTGGGTATTTATTGCTTGATATGTGAAGCCCCACAGCATATCTTCAGGCTTCCTTTAAGACCTTAGCATGCTCAAGGTCAGATAATGTTTGACTACATATGATCATGATGTCCTTCCATGTCAAAGTCAAAGGCCAAGGTAATGTGTTGGAATGTATCTATATATTTGCCTGGGTCATCTGTATAGCTTCCCATGTCTTGTTTATCTGTCTTAGTTCTAAGAGGGAGAAGGACTTATGGGCCCAGATTGGTCCGAATTTTCCTCCAGTTTCAACTAAGGGAAATACTTGAGTTGTCTTTTGTGGAGGGAGTGCTCCCAGATATGGGGGCACGTTTGGATACAAGGAAGGAGCACCAGGCACCTCGGGAGACATGGGAGGTGACCCTTCATGGTGGGGTTCTTTCTCTTGGTTGTCTGTGCCTAACACCATTTGCCTATTAGGCTCACTTTTAGGGCATACAACAATCCCATACTTAAGACAGAGTTCCTTCACATCTCTTAGTTGGAAGAAAATTTGAACGTAGGGGATCTCTGTCCATTTCCCTTGTCTTTTGCAGAATAAGTCTTTAGGATGGTATTGTAACTTGAACTCCCATCTTCAGGCCAGTGTTCTTGTCCCCCAGAGGAGACCATGTCCATGCAGTGGCACAAAGGAATTTTAAGCAACTTCTCCTTAGAGTTAGAGGATCAAACAGTTTCCAATTATCAAGGATGCATCTCAAGTGCATCTGTTGGGAAGTGGATTGGTTATTTCCCATTGGAAAGACAGTGATGACAGGGAGGAAAAGAAAAAAAAAAAGAAAAAACCAATAGGCCTCCTTCAATTTCCATGGGTGGACTTCCTTAGGGGTGAGTCATTTTGAAGCTTATCCTACCCAGTACTGTTGCAACCTGAGAGCCAGGTATCCCGGTTCAGGGTGCAGATCCCCAGGCAAGCTGAGGCATGACAGCCTCAGGGAGATTGAATCTCCAGGCAGGTCGAGGCAGGTCGGCCTCCTGGGACCCCTGGACTAGCAGATCCCTGAGCAGGTTGAGGCATGACAACCTTTCGAGGACCAGGTCCTAGGCAAGTCAAGGCAGGTCAAGCTCCCGGGACTCCCAGACTGGAGTTGGGCATCCCCAAGGTCTCCAGCATGACCAGTGTTGGGTAGGATTAAGGGGTTGTAATTTTAACTCATTACCAGTTTATTCACCACAGATGGGAATAGATATCATGATGTAAAGCAATCCAGGCCTGGACCTGAGACTGGGAACTTAGTGAAGCAGCCA
>NW_011479918.1:10121-11051 GCF_000754665.1 Bison bison bison
AAAAAAAAAAAAGACTCACCCCTAAGGAAGTCCACCCATGGAAATAGGAGGCCTATTCGTTTTTTTTCTTTTTATTTTCCTCCTTGTCATGACTGTCTTTCAGATGGGAAATAACCAATCCACTTCCCAGCAGACACCCTTGAGATGCATCCTTGATAACTGAAAGCTGTTCGATCCTCTAACTCTAAGGAGAAGTTACTTAAAATTCTTTTGTGCCACTGTGTGGCCACAGTATCCACTAGGGGACAAGGAACACTGGCCTGAGGATGGGAGTTTAAATTACAATACCATCCTGCAATTAGAATCATTCTGCAAAAGACAAGGGAAATGGTCAGAGATCCCCTATGTCCTAATTTTCTTCTGACTAAGAGATATGAATGAACTCTGTCTTAAGTATGGGATTGTTGTATGCCCTAAAAGTGAGTCCACTAGGCAAATGGTGTTAGGCACAGGCAACCAAGAGAAGGAACCCCCCATAAAGGCTCACCTCCCATTCCCCCAAAGAGACTGGAGCCTTCCACAGCTCCTGAGATGCTTGGTGCTCCTTCCTTGTATTCAAATGTGCCTTCATATCCAAAAGCACCTCCTTCACAAAAGCCAGCTCGAGTATGTCCCTTAGTTGAAACTGGAGGAGAATTCAGACCAACCCGGGTCCATAAGCCCTTCTTCTTAGAACCAAGACAGATAAACAAGATGGAAGCTATACAGTTGACCCAGGCAAATATATAGATACATTCCAACATATTATCTTGGCCTTTGACTTGACATAGAAGGACATCATGGTCATATTTAGTCAAACTTTATCTGACCCTTAGCTTGCTAGGGTCTTAAAGGAAGACCAAAGGTATGCTACAGGGCTTCACATGTCAAATGATCAATATCCAGTAGGAGAAACTGAAGTCCCTCCTCAGATCCTAATTGGAATTATAA
>NW_011479919.1:0-578 GCF_000754665.1 Bison bison bison
TCACTGACTCGATGGATGTGAGTCTGAGTGAACTCCGGGAGTTGGTGATGGACAGGGAAGCCTAGTGTGCTGTGATTCATGGGGTCGCAAAGAGTTGGACACGAATGAGCGACTGAACTGAACTGAACTGAACTGATTATTGTTTTCTTCAAATTCTAAATCAAGCCATAGTATTTTAAATGGCCCAGTGTAAAGAACCTAATACTGATACAGATTTAGTCCTATTTTTTAAGATGTTCGGTTTATCATCCCTGGAGGAAGAAATGACAACCTAATTCCAGTATACTTGCCAGGAAATTTTACACGGCCAGAGAATCCTGGCAGACTATAGTCACAAAGAATCAGACATGACTGAGCACACCTGAAGGTTTATTATAAAGCCCATTGCAAACCTATAAAACACAGAACATCGCATAAAGTATGGAATAATTTAGCAGTCCTCATACCTTTTATGTGGAGAAGGCACTGGTAACCCACTCCAGTACTCTTGCCTGGAAACTTCCATGGACAGAGGAGCCTGGTAGGCTGCAGTCCATGGGGTCTCTAAGAGTCGGACATGACTGAGCGACTTCCCTTTC
>NW_011479919.1:4646-5364 GCF_000754665.1 Bison bison bison
CCACAGTTCTTATCCATTCATCTGCTGATGGACATCGAGGTTGCTTCCATGTCCTGGCTATTGTAAAGAGAACTGCAATGAACATTGGGGTACACACGTTTCTTTCAATTCTGGTTTCCTTGGTGTGTATGCCCAGTAGTGGGATTGCTGCGTTGTATGGCAGTTCTATTTCCAGTTTTTTAAAGAATCTCCACACTGTTCTCCAAAGTGGCTGTACTAATTTGCATTCCCACCAACAGTGTAAGAGGGTTCCCTTTTCTCCACACCCTCTCCAACATTGATTGCTTGTAGACTTTTGGATCGCAGCCATTCTGACTGGCATGAAATGATACCTCATTGTGGTTTTGATTTGCATTTCTCTGATAATGAGTGATGTTGAGCATCTTTTCATGTGTTTGTTAGCCATCTATATGTCTTCTTTGGAGAAATGTCTGTTTAGGTCTTTGGCCCATTTTTTGACTGGGTCATTGATTTTTCTGGAATTGAGCTGCAGGAGTTGCTTATATATTTTTTCATTAATTCTTTGTCAGTTGCTTCACTTGCTTTTATTTTCTGTCATTCTGGAGGCTGTCTTTTCACCTTGCTTATAGTTTCCTTTGTTATGCAGAAGCTTTTCATTTTAATTAGGTCCCATTTGTTTATTTTTGCTTTTATTTCCATATTCTGGGAGGTGGGTCATAGAGGATCCTGCTGTGACGTGTGTCAGAGAGTATTTTGC
>NW_011479920.1:0-2066 GCF_000754665.1 Bison bison bison
GTGAGTGTCCCAGCTTCTTGAATTTTCTGCACTAAGTCTTCTGTTACCTGTTTTTTTGTCCTCAGGTAACTAGCATTCTTCATTTCAGTGGCTCCAAAATAAAAAAGTCTCCTGTTGGAAAGACTGGTCTGTTTCACATAAGATCTCTCAGTTTTAATTTGACCAACGTTTACAAATTGTTTTTCAAGAAAGAACACTTTCTGTTGAGCAAAGTACCTACAGTAATAAATGATGCTGTCTTATTTGAAATTTCCTCTTGAATCCGGACTGTGTTAATAATAGATTTATCCCCTCTACTTTCCCAGCCAAGGACTCGCATGCCTCAGTGGTAACGTAAATTGTCAGATTACTATACCTGTGTTCAACTAAAAGGAAAATAAAGCAGTGAAGCCGCAGCCTTGCCCCAGTTAAGAGAGGTGCACTTACGTCCACAGTCTTCAGAGGCTTGTCTTCAGCCCAGTCCTGGGGCAGCTCCACCACCATGTCCTCTTGAGGAACTGGAGGGACACAGAACAGCACAGGGACACAGGTAAGGTCCTCACTAACCTCTCAGGAGCCTTGTTCATTGGAGGGGCATGGGGTGGAATATATGCATAAGGCATTAGTAACTATGCACTGAGTTGCTGTTGAGTCCTCCTCTTTGTTGTATAAATAAGAGCAAATCAGAGGAGCAGGAAATAAGGAAACAAAACTTCTGTATTTAAACTAGTGATAACCTAACAGTTCGGGAAAAAAGAACCACTGAAATGCATGCCACCTTTCTCTGACAGAGACTCATGAAACTCCTGCCTGTTTATATCTTCTGCAAAACCACCCCTATCCAGAAGGTTTTCTTCCTAGATCACTGCCTCCCCAGGATTCAGTTTCAGCTGATGCACTTATTAAGTTTTCTGTGAGATTTTGTTCTTGATTAAAAGCAATCTCTGTTAGAGGACTGAATTCAACCCTACCTTGACAAATAGCTATAATCTATCATGTGATGTTTCTTCCTAGTCTTCACTGTCCAAACAATATTTGCACGTCCACTGAGTCAGTGTCTGTTCACACTCATTGAAGTCATACATTTAGTGGGACAGTTCATCATGGAGAGAAAGCATGGGGTAAACGTCGACCTTCTTGGACCCTGGTGTGCAGGAGGTTCACAACAAGAGTCAAGGTCACCAAGCAGAGTGTCAAGTTCCACTGTGAGATCTATTTGACACCTTCCCTTGAAAGTGTGCTACAGGGTTTAACCAACGTAAGGCTTATGGAAATGTCACCCAGTACAAAGAAATATCTCCCTGATGACAATCTTCTTTTGTTCTTGGTTAAGCAATAACACTAGCACCAACAGATATGGCCTGTACTGTCTAAATAAGGGAACACAATTTTCAGATCTTTGAATTGACCAGGAGGGTAGGAATCCCAAGGTGCCTTTCACATTAATGACTATGCCAATATTGGCAATAGCCCACCTATGTTTGCCTGGGTCCCATGACCACTGAGCTCATCTTACATTGATGGGCACAATCTGGACCTCTGGAGCTCTAGTACCTCCAGGGATAAACGGAGATGCAGGGACCCCCTTGTTCCATGACTCAGGATCTCATGGTTGAGTGATAAGTACAGGTCAGGGGTCCAGAGCAGACACACTGGAACCACCCCAAGGTTTTCAGTTTATCCTTTTCCACTTAGGAAGTCAGTAGCTTGGTCCATTTTTTCTCAGCACCATCTCCATTCCAGCAAAATGAATATTAACCAAACTTGAGGAATAATTGAGTTGAGGAAAGAATTAAGTAATCTATAGCCAGTGCACAGTGTGATCAGAAGTGTTTAGAAAGTTCACAGTTGACTTGTGCTGTATAAGAGGGAGACATCTCCTGAGGAAACACACACAGACAGCTTGAGAATCACACTGCATGGGCTCACACATGGGACACTAACCCACGCATCTAAATGATGTAGTTGTTTCCAGGTACCATAGACCACAGACCTTTTCTTTCTGGGAGATCAGTCTGTTATCTGTACCCCCTCCCTTCACCCCCTTTAGGAATTCAGCATCAGGGCAACTCTCCAAACAGAGCTGG
>NW_011479920.1:3827-6491 GCF_000754665.1 Bison bison bison
AGCCACTGTTTCCCCATCTATTTCCCATGAAGTGATGGGACCGGATGCCATGATCTGAGCTTTCTGAATGTTGAGCCTTAAGCCAACTTTTTCACTCTCCTCTTTCACCTTCATCAAGAAGCTCTTTAGTTCTTCTTCAGTTTCTGCCATAAGGGTGGTCTCATCTGCATATCTGAGGTTATTGATATTTCTCCTGGCAATTTGATTTTTCTGTATTCACAATTTAGTGTACGTATCAACACCATCTACATCTTTTTCATCAGATCCAATAGAACCTCTGTACCCAGTAAGTCATAATCCACCTTCTCCGTTGCCTCCTCGCTTTGGTAATTTCTATTTCCAACTTCCATGAGTTAGCCTATTCTGTGTACCTTAAACCAGTGGAATCATACAATATTTGTCTTTCTGTGCCTGCCTTATTTCACTAACTATAATAAATGTTTGTGTTAATCGTCCATCCATTTTATAGCATATTTCAATCCTTAATTCATTTTATGGCAGGATAGTATTCCATTCTGAGTACATATCACATTTCATTTATCCATTCATCACATGATGGTCTTTGGGTTGTTTCTAGTATTTAAGTACTAATAATACACTGTGAACATTTAGTGTGTAGATTTCTGTATGGTACTATAATTTAAATGTGCATATTTAAAATATCACTGAATATAACAATACAAAGTGTGAATGTTAGGTGAACTAACAATGTTAGACTTTGAATTACTAAAAATATATTTTCTCACTAATTGTAAAAAATGTAGCACACATATGTTATCTGTGAGTAGAATCTGATAGCTGAAACTGAAGTGATATGATATTGGAATTTTCTGTATAATCCATACAACTTTTATGTCAATGTAATTCTGCTTTAAATAAAGTCTAGTGATTTAAAGAAATCTTGAAACATGACTTCAGGGGGGAACACATCACAGATAGTGTTAAAAAATTAGCTAATGTCCAAACCATAGCTAGAGACCATCTTCACTTTTAAGCATGAACCAAATGTTGAATTTAGAATGCATCTTTCCTTTCATAGTTAAAGCAGTACCAACTGATATACTTTCAATTTGAACACATGAAATAAAAGAACATTGCTTAATATTTCTGTTTTTTTTTTTTTTTTCTTAAATATGAGGCCCTGACCATACTACAATAATCATTCTTGAATGAACTTAATGAGAAAATTTCCACAGTACCTTCAGTTGAGTCAGTTAGAGGGTGCACCCTATTGTGTGGCCAACAACAAACTCTCTTCATCCAGCTGGTTCTTGATGTTCTTGACATTTGCGGGGTGTTTCTTCTCGTCTTCTGGATGAGACATCCTGTGGAATGGTGAGAGCTGTTGACATGTTGCCGGCAGAGGACCACCCAGGAACTAGTAATAATTGATGCATAATTCAATCCTCTGGTCCCCTTCCTCACCAGATGCCTCGCAAGGCCTCCTGAATCCAAGGTGGACTTAGGAAGATCTGCAGTTTGATGTGCAGTGAAAACATCCAACAGACTGGCTGTGTGTGCAAATATCTCTATTTAACTGAGACCTAGAAGCTCAGCAGAGCATGGTGACCATGACTGACAGACTGGATTCAAATCACATTTAGGAGAAGCAGGTACTTGGGAAAGACATATGGATCCCTCTTTGCCTCAGTTCCCTGTCCTGAGTTGGAGAAAGGTTAACATGGCCTATTTTTAGTATTATGAGGCCAAGAATGATTAAGTACAGGTAAAATATTAGAAAAATAAAGGAGGGACTTCCTGGGCAGTCCAGTGGGTAAGAATCTGCCTCTCAACGCAAGGGACAGGGTTTGATTTCTGGTCGGCAAACTCCGGTCCCACATGCCTCTGAGCAGTTAAGCCCACATGTTGCAACTACTGAGGTCAAGCACCACAAGTAGAGAGTCAGTGTCCTGCAACGAAAGAGCTGCACGATGTGATGAAGATTCCACGTGCCACAACTAAGACCCGATGCAGCCAAATAATTAAATGATAGACAGACAAATAAATAAATAAAAAGTAAAGGACTGGTGCTTCATAATTTCTCTGTAAGTGTTCAATCTTGAATGATGGCAAGAATAAGATGGACCTTCAGTAGTGGTTGAAAGCAGAGAGGGCATTTTGAATGGCTCCAATAAGTGGAGATGGAAGCTTATT
Organism: Bison bison bison; assembly: GCF_000754665.1. Taxonomy (NCBI): domain Eukaryota; kingdom Metazoa; phylum Chordata; class Mammalia; order Artiodactyla; family Bovidae; genus Bison; species Bison bison. The sequence goes on from NW_011479920.1 coordinate 5,982, forward strand.
CTTCAGCTTTTTCACCAAAACAAGTTTTTAGAGTGCATGGAGAGTAGTATCCCCTCTTCAGACACCCAGCCCTGTTCAAGAGGAAGGGTGGACAAAGTGTGGCCTGTACTCCATATGTTACATTAGATGGTGTTGAAATTTAGAGAGATGAAGTGATTTTCCAAGGGTCACACAATGATAAATAGTGGATCCAGGACAGAAATATAGATGGTTCCCTGAGTACACAGATGCCTGCACCCCTGAGATCTGTGCTAAAACCCCTTACCTAGGACCTCAACCCTACCTCCAACTCAAATTATCCTGCCCCTAGTTTTCTGGGGATGAGAGCTGATGCCCTGAAGAAAGTGCCTCAGCCTTAATAAGAGCTCAAATCCTCCTTCTACCACTCGTCTCTATATCTCAGTTCCTGATCCCAAATACAAGTTTCCTCTGAGCAAAGCCCCTCAGAAAGACCACAGGATTCCAAGTCTGTCCATCCTTCAAAGCTTCTTCACACACCCAACCATCTCA
>NW_011479920.1:9098-19165 GCF_000754665.1 Bison bison bison
GACCCCCTGGAGAAGGCAAAGGCTACCCAATCCATCATTCTTGCCTGGAGAATGCCATGGACTGTATAGTCCATGGGGTTGCAAAGAGTCAGACACGACTGAACGACTTTCACTTTCACTTCAGCAGCTTTGTGGCCTGGATCTGGCCTGTGGGCCCCCGTGGCAAGGGCTCTGGGACTCTGTGGGACACAGTCCCCAAACTGTCCTGGGCCCCCATCTCACCCACCTGCCCTGAGGCCTGAGGGCCTGGATAGTGCATGGAGAAGGCCTCTGTCCCGGACTCATCAGACTCTGGCGAGGACTGCTGACAGGTTTCCTGTTGGTGGAGCGTGACCTCTAACCCTAGTCTAAGGGTCCCGCTAAAGGTCTTACGATATTGACTGTGCGTCCACCCCACCCCTAGTACAGTCTCCTCCACCCATTTCTACTCTTTCCGAGTCCCCAGACTTCCCTAGAAGAAACAAAGCCTAAGATTTAATCTTATACATCAGTGTCTCTTTTGCTGTCTTTTGGACTCTGTGGGAGAGGGAGAGGGTGGGATGATTTGGGAGAATGGCCCTGAAACATGTATAATATCATATATGAAAGGAGTCACCAGTCCAGGTTCGATGCACGATACTGGATGCTTGGGGCTGGTGCACAGGGATGACCCAGAGGGATGGTATGGAGAGGGAGGAAGGAGGAGGGTTCAGGATGGGGAACATATGTATACCTGTGCTGGATTCATTTTGATATATGGCAAAACCAATACAATATTGTAAAGTTAAAAAAATAAAATAAAAAGACTTCCCCCCCAAAAAAAAAAACAAAGATTTAATCTTATAAACAAAATTAAGTTTCATACCTAATGTATCCACTTGTACTCTTTATTTGGAGCCCCGTAAATTCTTCTCACAAAAATGAACGTTTTTGTCGTGTGTTGCAAGCGTGTTTTCAATTTATCACTACCTTTAATTTTTTTTTAATTTTTATTTGATTTTGTCTGTGCTAGGTCTTCCTTGTCATGCTTGTCTTCTCTCTAGCTGTCCTGAGTAGGGACTTCTCTCTTGTTGTGGAGCACAGGCTCTAGGTGCACAGGCTTCAGTAGCTGTAACTCGCAGGCTCTAGAGCCCTGGGTCAGTAGCTGTGGTGCACGGGCTAGTTGCTCAGCAGCATGTGGGATCTTCCTAGACCAGGGATCAGATCCATGTTCCCTGCACTGGCAGGCAGATTCTGAACCCCTGGGCCACTAAGGAAGTCCCATCACTGTCTTTTTATTATGGTTACTTTTACTTATATCATGAAGACATTTATTTTCAAAAACATCAGTAATTTAAATATTTTTGTTATTTTGATTGTTAGAAGGAAAAGGGGAAGGATGTTATGACTAATATTTTTATTAAGGGCCAAGTACTCCTTTAAAAATATTTTAATAAATAGGAAAATAACAGCAGGTGTTTAAAGACAACTTTTTTATTAAACAATTCTAAATATTTCTAAAGATGTTTGTCAAAATGGACTAAATAATTTTTTTTGAGTAATGATAGAAAATTTCCTGATACAAGAAATATACTTATCCTGATATAGTCATAAATGGAATGGAGTATTTTGTAAAGCATATGTGATAATTTATGTCTCAAAAACCTGAAAACATTTTGGAAGTGATAATGATGGTATATAAATGATTAAGTCATTTTAACAGATTTCATTCACAATGTGTCTATTCATCAGATAATGAACTTGCAGTTGTTTTCTGAGAAAAGAGGGGCACGTTCAATTCATGTTAGTTAAAGAACTTTAAAAGAATTTGTGGTTAAATTTGTTATGTCCTATTAATGATTTCAATGGTGGAGAATTTACTGAGTTTTAATACAACTCCAATTTGCCAAGTATATTTGTATTTCTTTGACCAAGCAACATATTGGACTTTTTGAAAGTTTTCGTATAGTTGATTTAAGAACTATTTATAAAAGTTGGTGAATATTTATAATAATTAAACAGGATAAATTATGTAAAACAAGGAAACGGGACCAACTTAGAGAATATCACTCTGTTAAGTGCATAGTACCTCGAACATCCTAACTAAATTCTGCTGACTATAAGTAGTGTGAGCTATTATTGTTATGGACTAAACCTCTGTGTCCCCACATAAATTTATATGTTGAAACCCTAACCTCCAGTGAGATGGTCCCAGGAGGTGGGGCCTTTGGGAGGTCATTACATCATGAGGGTGGAGTCCCCATGACATTACCATCTTTCTACAAAAAGAAATAGAGCTCATCCTTTCTCTCTTTCTGCCACATGAAGATAAATGAGAAGGTGGCAAAATCTAAGGAAGACGCATTCACCAGAACATGACCTTGCTGAATCCTGACCTCGACTCTCAACCTTTAGACTATGAGAAACAAATAATTATTGTATAAGCACCCTCATCCAAGGTATTCTGTTACTGCACCCCTAACTGACTGAAGCACCTATCATTATGGATTTTGAGAGTAAAAGATTTCTTTAGCTATTTAGTTAATAGAAAGGAGCCACAGATCCTCCCAAAAACATTGCACTGGAAAGAGTTAAATAGGCAAGGAAAACTTTATTCAAGACATTGTGATAAAGGTCAAGACTATTGCAAGGAGAAAGACTGAACTCAACTCCCCTGAAACAAGTGACTGGGGATAGGGGGATTTGTAAACACTGAGTGAGCTAATGAGAACATAACACAGGCCCTCAGCCTCAAGGTTCCCATCTGTGCTTAGTCATTGGCACTTGTGGAAATGAAGCTTCTGCCTTTCCACACAGACTGGGATAAAGGGACCCATTTTTCAGATGATCACTTTTAGGAAGGCGGGCTCACAGGTTCTCGAGAAAGACATTCCTGGGTTGTAAAATGTTCACAGATCATCATGGTAGAGAAGGAACTCACACACCTTCTAAAGTAGATGGTCAAAGAATAAGGAGATCAAGAAAAAGTGTCTGGAATAAATTGGGAGATTGGGATTTATATTTACACACTGTTATATACAAAGTAGACAACTAATAAGGCTCTACTCTACAACACAGGGGACTCTCTTCAATACTCTATGTGCTGTGCTTAGTCAATCAGTCGTGCCCAAATCTTTGTGTCCCCATTGAGTGTAATCCATCAGGCTCCTCTGTCAATACTCTACAATGGATATATATATATGTGTATATATATATATATATATATATATATATAAAGAGTCTAAAATAAGTGTATATATGTAACTGATTCACTGTGGTGTGCAGCAGAGACTAGCATGACATTGTAAAGCAACTGTACTCCAAGACAAATTAGTTTTTAAAAGTGTCTGAAGTTTATACAAACTGTGGGGACTGTTAAGGCCCTTTTCAAAAAGCCCTAGTTCTTGCTTATTAACTCTTGATAGAAAGGCAAAAATAAACAAAAGAAAATCTGTTGATCTGGTAGACATGCACTGCTAATCATTTTACATTGTGGTTTATTCATGAAGAACCTCTGAATACATGAAACAGTAAAAATAATCCCTCATCATTCTTGATAATACCTTTTTATTAATACACACTTTACAATTGTACATTGTAATGAAGGACAAATATGATAATGACAACAAATAAAATCTTTTGGATGTTTTGCTCAATGATATTAGAGTATATATTATAATGACTAATCTTGTAATGGTAACAGTGTGAGGGGCTAGAAGTCATGCCAGACTGCTATCAGCTTGGGATCCCTCTGAGACACCCAGACCCCTGAACAAATACAGACATGTGCTTATTCCTATTTGCAAGCATATTAGCCAGGGTAAAATTGAAGAAAATTCATTAAAATACAGTTTCTTGTTGTTGTTCAGTCATTAAGTCATGTCCGACTCTTTGTGACTCCATAAACTGCAGCATGCAAGGTTTCCTAGTCCTTCACTGATTATGGTATTTGTATCATAATTAAATCCATTAGTGAGTACCTGGCATCACTTATTTCTCACTGAAAATATTTCCTAATAAGAGTGTAATTAAATAAGTCTTGATCTTACTTTTAAATCTAAAATAGTCACTGTGTGACACTGCTGTTGTTCAGTCACTAAGTCATGTCCAGTTCTTCACAACCCCATGGACTGCAGTATGCCCAAATTCCCTGTCCTTCACTGTTTCCTGGACTTTGCTCAAATTCATGTCCATTGAGTCAGTGATGCTAACTAACTACCTCTAACTACCTCATCCTTTGCTGCCCTCTTCTCCTTTTGTCTTCAATCTATACCAGCATCAGGGACTTTTCCAATGAGTCTGATCTTCAAAACAGGTGGGTAAAATATTGGCACTTCAACTTCAGTCATTCCAATGAGTATTTGACGTTGATTTCCTTTAAGAGCGACTGGCTTGATCCCCTTGCAGTCAAATGGACTCTCAAGAGTCTTCTCCAACACCACAGTTCAAAAGCATCAACTCTTTGGTGCTCAGCCTTCTTTACAGTTGAACTCTCACATCCACATATGACTACTGGAAAACCATAGCCTTCACTATATGGAGCTTGGTTGGTAAAGTGATGTCTCTGCTTTTTAATACACTGTCATAGCTTTTCTTTCAAGGAGAAAGTGTCTTAATTTCATGGCTGCAGTCACTGTCTGCAGTCACTTTGGAGCCTCCAAACAGCAGAGACAATTATTTGCCAACAAAGGTCCGTCTAGTCAAGGCTGTGGTTTTTCCAGTGGTCATGTATGGATGTGAGAGTTGGGCTGTGAAGAAAGCTGAGCTTCGAAATATTGATACTTTTGAACTGTGGTGTTGGAGAAGATTCTTGAGAGTCCCTTGGACTGCAAGGAGATCCAACCAGTCCATTCTAAAGGACATCAGCCCTGGCTGTCCTTTGGAAGAAGTGATGCTAAAGCTGAAACTCCAGTACTTTGGCCACCTCATGCAAAGAGTTGACTCATTGGAAAAGACTCTGATGCTGGGAGGGACTGGAAGCAGGAGGAAAAGGGGACAACAGAGGATGAGATGACTGGATGGCATCACTGACTTGATGGACATGAGTGTGAGTGAACTCCAGGAGTTGGTGATGGACAGGGAGGCCTGGCATGCTGCGATTCATGGGGTTGCAAAGAGTCGGACATGAGTGAATGACTGAACTGAACTGAAAATAAAATCTCATTGTTTCCATTGTTTCCCCATCTCTTTCTTATGGAGTGGTGGGACCAGATGCCATTCAGTTCAGTTCAGTTTAGTCACTCAGTCGTATCTGACTCTTTGCTATCCCATGGACTGCAGCACACCAGGGCTCCCTGTCCATCACCAACTCCCAGAGTTTACTCAAACTCATGCCCATTGAGTCAGTGATGCCATCCAACCATCTCATCTTCAGTCGACCCCTTCTCCTCTTGCCCTCAGTCTTTCCCAACATCAGGGTCTTTTCAAATGAGTCAGCTCTTCGCATCAGGTGGCCAAAGTACTGGAGATTCAGCTTCAACATCAGTCCTTCCAATGAATATTCAGGACTGATTTCTTTTAGATGGACTGGTTGGATCTCCTTGCAGTCCAAGGGACTCTCAAGAGTCTTCTCTAACACCAAAGTTCAAAAACATCAATTCTTCAGTGCTCAGCTTTCCTTAGAGTCAAAATCTAACGTCCATACATGACTACTAAAAAAACCATAGCCTTGACTAGACGGACCTTTGTTGGCAAAGTAATGTCTCTGCTTTTTAACATGCTGTCTAGGTTGCTCATTATCTTAATGATAATATCAGATACCATTATCTTAATTTCTTCAATGCTGAGGTTTAAGCTAGCATTTTTTTTTTTTACTCTCCTCTTTCACCTTTAGTTCCTTTTTGCTTTCTACCATGACTGGTTTTGCAATAGAAATTACTAGGCAGTCAGTGTAAAACTCTGAAACCTCAGTCTCGTTTTCAGTAAACATCCTGCTCCCTTGTCCTGAATTCTTGGAATGTGTCTTTAGTCTGATTAATTTTCAGCACTCAGATCCAAAGAAGAGCATCAATTAAATTCTGTTCCATATGCTTGAGGGAGAAACAATGGTGATCATTAATCTTAAGCCCATACCTCTGGCCCATAGTAAAATGGACAGAGGGCATGAAAAAGGGCAGTGACTTAATCCAAGGATCAAAAGAAGTCATAAAGATGATGTTAAGTATCTTGACCATTGAAGTGAATGTTTAGAAATAATGTGATTTGCTGCTGTAAGTCGCTTCAGTCGAGTCCGACTCTGTGCGACCCCATAGATGGCAGCCCACCAGGCTGCCCCATCCCTGGGATTCTCCAGGCAAGAGTACTGGAGTGGGATGCCATTGCCTTCTCCGAATGTGATTTAAAGGAAGGCTATAAAAACCACCTTGGGGATTCTTTACCCTCTCTCTATGCTGAGTGTCTATGCTGAGAGCTTTGCAATTTCCTCCTCTTTAATAAATCTTATTCAGTTACTACCATGAGTGTTTGCATGTTCATGGATTCCATTCTTTGGCTGCGTGGACAACCACTCGGATTCCTGTCTCATCTTTTGGCGGCTCGTCTGGAAATCCTGAATGCCTACTCAAGGTAAGCACAGACACTCACTCTCAAATCTGTCATTCACTTCTCATTACCTAATCCAGCTGCATGATCTCTTGAGCCACTCTATTTCACAAGCCTGCCTGAGTTCCAAAGGCAGGCAGCATTAGTAGACAGTGGTCTCGGGTCTCGGTATTAGCCAGCAGATTGACCTGGGGTGCTGAGCAAAATCTCTGCTAGGCTGCTGCCTCAGTGAGAACTGCAGGACATCTACCATTTCTCTTTCCTAACATTTAGAGGTTATGAGAGTTTTCATTTAAGGTAGGATCATTTCGGAGTGTGTGTAAATACTACTAACCTTGTTCACTACATAGCTTGCTTTAGGGGAACTCCAGTTCAGGCACACCCAATGTTCAAGAGCACAGCAAGTCCACCAACTTAGGCTCTCACTCTATATCTATCTCTAGGTGGAAAGGAAGATAGAGACAGGAAGAGGACAACAGTCCAGGGTAATCGGATAATGATGCTCAAGACCAGGTGCACTCCAGAGTTGAGGGAAGCATACTTTATTGGTGTTTCTTTTCTCCCACTGTGCAAGGTGGGGACACCCTCTATCAGAAGAACCAGAGAAAAGACGAAGAGCACTGGACGCTGGTCTTTTGTCTTTCAGATGGGAGCCACCTCTTCAAGACCTACACCCAGCTCAAGGCGGATGCCTTTGCAAAGTATACTGAAGAACTAGAAGAAGTTTGACCCTTAGACTTTGTTAAAGAAGTGTATGATCTTTTTCTGCACCAAGGCATAGCCTCAATAGGTTATATCTGATGGTGAAAAATGGCCCCCTGAGGGCTCATTTGATTATAATACCATCCTCCAACTAGACATCTTTCGTAGACCAGAAGGAAAATGGTCAGAAGTGCCATGTATACAGGCTTTGTCTTGAGAGCAAACCCTCTTATCCAGGAGTTGTGGGCTTGCTACTTCCATGCTGCCTATAACTTCCTCCAAGTCCTCAGGTCCAAACTGTCGCCCTTAACCAGAGCTGCCCAACCCTGCCCACAGGAGCCTCCACAATCTCTGGTAATGCCTTGGGCACCAGCAGCAGCACCTACCCCAGTGGCTCCTAACCCAACACTGGTGATCTCTAGGCTATATCCTCCCCTCCTTCCATTACAAGAAGCTCCTAATGGGGACTTGGGAGCCACAGGAGCCCATGTTCCTTCCCCACTCCGAGATTTAAGGCAAAGTAAATTAGACCTAGGAAGCTTTACTGAAGATCCTGACAATTATATAAGTGTTTTCCAGGGTCTAAACCAATCTTTGAAATGGCACGGAAAGATATTATGCTAATCCTGACTAGCACCCTTACTGACAATGAAAGAAGTAGTAGTTAAAAATGCCCAGGGATGGGGAGATGAATGGTAAGCTATTGGCATGCAGTGGAGACCCGACAGTGAATCAGCCTGGTTACCTACTGTGCTCCATACAGTGCCCATAGCCAATCCTAATTGGGCACATGACAAAGACAGTGATGACTGGAGGAGAGTTCACTTTATCACTAGCATTAGGGAAGAATTAAAAAAATCACGAGCTAAGCCCTTAGACTACTCCAAAGTATCTGGAGTGACTCAGGAAAAGGAGGAAATTCACACAGCTTTTCTGGAAAGGCTCAGGGAGGCACTGAAAAAGCACACTAATTTGGACCCAGATGCCCCAAACTTATTCTTAAAGACAAATTTATTACTCAGTCGACTCCAGATATTCAGAGGAAACTCTAAAAACTGGCCTTTGGCCCCCATATAGATTTAGAGGGCCTCGTTTAAGGAAAATAGTCTGGAGTTAAAACTCACCTCCAGGTCCTCCTCACCATTCTACGCAAAACAAAGAACTCTGACGTGAAGAAAAAAAATGGACAATAAGGTTGATCATGCCCAGCTCCTAGCTGGTCCCAGCTGGTCTCCAGAATTCCTTGCCCCAGCCGTTTATGAAATAACTACTCTGAACACTTCCCTGGCTTCCCTGTGGCTCAGATGGTAAAGCGTCTGCCTACAATGCAGGAGACCCGGGTTCAATCCCTGGGTCGGGAAGATCTCCTGGAGAAAAAATGGCAACCCATTCCAGTATTCTTGCCTGGAAAATCCCATGGACAGAGGAGCCTGATAGGGCTACAGTCCACGGGGTGCAAGAGTTGGACACGACTAAGCGACCTCACTCACTCCAAATAATCTTGGTGAAGAACAGGCCCCCTTCACAGTAAATGCCCACATATATGCCTATATATACTTACTCTTTTCTTGGGGTAGTGCAGCAGCTCACAATCTGACTGCTGCCCCTTCTTGCCTCATTAAAGGTGAATGTTCCATAAAGTGCTGGTCTCCTTCTTTTTCTGACCTCGCCTCCTCTAACTCCCTTACCCTACACTGGTAAGAGCTGCCACATCAGTACTCCTAAACAGCAATCAGGAAGAACCTAAAGAAAAAGAGAATAGAGATAAGAAAAAGCCAAAGCTTTCATTATGGCCCTACAGGGAGTTAACTTTAGGGCTACAAATGTGGGAGGACAAAAGCAGAAACCTGGCGTCTGTTTTTGTTGTGGCAAGGATGGACACTTTAAGGGACAATGCCCCCAAGGCAAGCAGAGGCCACCACCAAGGCCTTGCCCCATTTGCAAGGTAGATCACTGTAAGAGTAATATCCCCAAGGACGTAGGTTTCAGGGGTCAGAAACTCAGACACAAGATCAAGATTCACGGGGCCCAGGGCTTCCCACTTTGGCTTCTGTCCTCATTACCACACAGGAGCCTCAGGTGACTCTAACTAGAAGAGGCCATCCTGTTAAATTCCTACTGGATACAGGAGCCACTTTCTCAACCCTCCTGTGTAATCTGGGTCCTTCTTCTACTAAGTCAGCTACTAAAGGTGGCATTTCTGGAAAGCCAATTACAAAATTCTTTACACAACAGTTGAGTTGTAACTGGGATTCTCTTCCTTTTTCTCATGTGTATATGTGCATGTGCTCAGTCGTGTCTGCAGCTCTGACTTTATGACCCCATGGACTGCAGCCCGCCAGACTCCTCTGTCCAAGGGATTTTCCAGGCAAGAATACAGGAGGAGGTTGCCATTTCCTCCTCCAGGGGATCTCCCCCACTCAGGGATCGAATTTGCATCTTTTGCAACTGCCTGCATTAGCAGGCTGATTTTTTTCTACTGCGCCACCTGGGAATCCCAAGTGAGCACAGGGCGCCTGGCGTGCTGGGCGTGGGGTGAAGGGCAGTGGCACCGAAACTCCACGAGGTGAGGAAGGCGGAGGGCGATCACCCCAGGTTGGCCGACTGTCTCCTCCCACGGCAAGGCCAAAAGATCCCCCACACTCCATCCACGAGGGATGCAGCGTGCTGCCCCAAAGTTCTGTTGGGGAGACCGTCCTCGAGGGCCCGGTGGGCCGGAAGTGGGGCTAAGGACACCAGCCGGTCAAATCGGAGACGGTCGTGGCACCCTCACTTTCACCCCCCGTGGGGGTGGCGGTATAGGCAAGGTAGCCAGCCCGTGACCCGCGCACACTGGGACAAGCGCACCGCAGGGGGCACGAGGCGCT
>NW_011479921.1:0-410 GCF_000754665.1 Bison bison bison
TGTTCTGTATGTGTATATTTAAAATCAGAATCATATTTAATGGTGAATCTTTAGGGGATATCTGTTATAGTCAAGAGTAAGATAAAGCCAATTACCAGTCATTATTGAAAAACATCTATTTCTGCTTTATTGACTATGCCAAAGCCTTTGACTGTGTGGATCACAATAAACTGTGGAAAATTCTGAAAGAGATGGGAATACCAGACCACCTGATATGCCTCTTGAGAAACCTATATGCAGGTCAGGAAGCAACAGTTAGAACTGGACATGGAACAACAGACTGATTCCAAATAGGAAAAGGAGTACGTCAAGGCTGTATATTGTCACCCTGCTTATTTAATGTCTATGCAGAGTACATCATGAGAAACGCTGGGCTGGAAGAAGCACAAGCTGGAATCAAGATTTCCAGG
>NW_011479921.1:607-1327 GCF_000754665.1 Bison bison bison
GGTATTTCTTTGCAACCCCATGAATCGCAGCACGCCAGGCCTCCCTGTCCATCACCATAGATAAATGCAATTTCATCACATTACTTCTCTTATTAAAATAACTTTTTAGAAATATAATATCTCAAGAAAATAAATCACAAACTGACTATTTTATGAAGATTTTACTAGTCATAGATGGTGAAGTTTTTTTCTTCTTTTTTTATAATGACAAGAAATTCAAGTGGTGACAAAGGGAAAGACTCATGATGACACAAAAATATTCTGTAGTGGTGGGAAATATATATCTTTTTTTTCTATGGGTTATATTTTATTTTTACAATGAAAGCAGAAAAACATAAATGACTAAATTTGCTGGTAGAAAAAACATAAATTAGCAGTTCACAGGAAATGAAATACCAAAGATCAGTAAACATGAAATCATGTACTCTGTAGCAAGCTGTAAAAAATATTCCACCCCAAAATATTTGCATCTCAATCCCTGGAACCTGTGAATATTACTGTATATAAGTCTTTACAGATGTGATTAAGAATTAGGGAATGTAAAGATTTTCCTGGATAATACAGGTTGGCCTTAAATGCAATCAGATGTATCCTTATAAGAGGAAGGCAGAGGGAGATTTTTAAAAAAATTTTAATTGGAAGCTAATTACAATATTGTGGTGATTTTTGCCATACATTCACATGAATCAGCCATGGGTGTACATGTGTTCCCATCCTGAA
>NW_011479921.1:1427-1941 GCF_000754665.1 Bison bison bison
TAATAAGATTTTTAATAAAAATCCTTTAATAATAACACACTTTGATTTAGGACAGGAAATTAGCATTGTGAGGAATTCCATTTCCCAAACAGAAATTCACTAATGTAATTCAATCCAAGGAAAAGTACTATAAGGTTTTTATTTTGTTTTTGCTATAATATTATTCTGAAATTTTTCTAGAAATATTACTAGTTGAGAGTAACGGACTTTTATGAAAAAGAATAATGTTAGAGGATGACTTCTACCAGATATCAAAATGTGTAAGTCCAGTTTAATAAAAACCTTACTGCATTCATGCAGCAAGAAGGAAACCTTTCAGTGGAAAGAATAAAATTTAGAGATTATATTTATGGGGTTTCTTACCTGCAAAATATAGGGTAAGCTAAGTTATGCAAAGATGGTATTGGTTCAGCAGTCTAGAAACTAATCAGATCAGATCAGATCAGTGGCTCAGTCATGTCCAACTCTTTGCAACCCCATGAATCGCAGCACGCCAGGCCTCCCTGTCCATCAC
>NW_011479921.1:3130-8430 GCF_000754665.1 Bison bison bison
TAGAAGGATGGAGTCCTAACTAGTAGACTGTCAGGAAATTCGCATTCTGTTGTTGTTTTAAGCTACCCAGTTTGTGGTAATTTGTTACAGCAGACACAGTAAACTAATCCATGCTCTAATAGTTAAAAAAATATAAATTAGAATAATAATGAGATTATTCTACACTTATGGGCAAAGATTTAAAACCTTGGAGAAGTATGGTAATGGATGAAAAGTGGGGTACTTTTATTCTATTCTCTTGCAATTTCAAAATATGCATAGAAATAAATAAACCTTTGATTCGTTTATCTTTTTGGAATTTTTCCTACTAACATATTCAAAAATCATGAAAAGACTTATGTACCTTGATACTTACTGCAGCATTGTTTAGAGTAATAAATTCTGTAGCCAGTGTAAGTGTCCATCACCGAGTAACTAGAATTACATATTACAGCATAGTATGCATGTATATGATACTATTTGAAATGAGATTTTTTTTTTCTGAAAGGTTTTTCTTTAATTGAAATACAGTTGATTTACAATGTTGTGTTAGTTTCTGGGGCATAGCAAAGTGATTTAGTTATACATATATTCTCTTTCATATTCTTTTCCATTATGGTTTACTGCAAGGTATTGAATGTAGTTTCTGGTGCTATACAGTAGAAATGAAATGAGATTCTTTTGTCTGAGTTTCACCTGAGGTTCTAACATTGGACAACAAAACAATAATTGTGAAAGTGAGGCACTAGTCCATTTATACAGTTCACATAAAAAAAAGTTATATGAAAAAGGTTTTGTGACTTGTAGCCCACACTTGAGACTTTAAATTGAAGTAAGATAAAGAGAGAATTTCTTTGGAGATGTTTGCAATAGGGCTTTCGTACTTTCTCTTATTTCATCATTACACTTAACTCTTGGAAGGAGAGGACGAAGGTGTTTTTCATTGCTAGTCTAGTAGAAGGGGCTTTATTTAAGGAAACCAGCCTAAGATTTTGAAAAGTGTCCACTGGAATTTGAGGAACACAGTGTCCTGGTGTTTGATTCATACTTGAGAATTCTAAATAGGCTGTGGAAATATCCAGAAAGAAAAAGCATGATCTTAGGAACAAACTGAACTTCCATCTACAGAATGAACAAGACTGTGAGTGTGGTTTCCACAAACTGGTACATTGATATGCCATCAGAGAGAAAGAGAGAAAATAGCTTGAAGCCATCTTAGCAGGAACTTGGCCCAAAATAGCTACCTGAAAGAGATCAGGGGCTCCAGTCTGGAGAGTCTGTGGAGTAGCTTACCAGACACCAAGGAACTTAAGAGCCATCACACATCATGTGGATGAATTTCTCAGAAATCCTTAACATCATCCAACGACTGAATAAACTATCTTCAAACAGCTGCCAAACCCCGAGATTACTGGCTGAATACATCTGTACTCTAACCCCACTCCCTTCCTGCAGTGTCCAGAAGCTGTATAGTTCATTAGAAAAATAAGAGGTGTAAGAGAAAGAGAAATAACTAGTTCTCATTGCAGATATTCCCCCTGAAATCAAATCAAGTTAAAACAAACTTGGAGGTTCATCTTGAGAGATTCAAATTTATTATGTAAATGAGATGGGAATCATATCTAAAATGTACCAGAGGACTATTGCTATTAGTATGTGAAAGTGATTGGAAAAGTTATTACTATTATCTAAGAGACAGGCAAGAGAGTCCATAAAGCAGGTAGGGCAGTGTCAACTGAAAAAAGGAATGAAAAGCCTAGAAGTTGAGAATTACGTTTTATTTGGGAGACAAAACTGAGGATTTCAGCCCAGGACACAGCTTCTCAAATAGCTCTGAAGACCTGCTGCAAAGAATTAAGTGGGGAGTGGGGCAGGGTATACAGGAGTTTTGCAACAAAGATCAGGTGGTCAGATCATCAAAAGATTACTATTAATTAAGGAAAACCAGACGTCTCCAGTTAAGGAATTTAGCACTTTTCTGTGGATGGGAAGATGCAAGAGTCTGGGCTCATTAAAATCCTTCCTTTGATATGCGCCTCAGCTGTCTGGAGTCTGAATCCTCTGCTTTCTCATTCTGAGTCTCTTTAGGGTGCACCCTCAGGGGTGACTGCCGCAGCTGACTGCTGGGCAGCTGTTATGTGATGGTTTGATGGCTGCAACATCCTTTCTTTACTGCTATGGCAGGCAACAATTTTCATTGACAATGCCTCCATGGTAATGCTTGCATCCTATCAACCTGAACATATTCAACAAGGCTTAAAAACAATTACAGAGTAAAGTTGATTTTAATATGTAGATCCAAGAAAATACCTCAAAGATACATTTTAAGTACTGTAACAAAAATGCATGTAGAAGAATATAAATAGTAAGATCCCACATATGAACTTTTATAAAAATGCATGTCTCTGAAGATTTCCATAAGGAAGACAACAATGATGACGGAGGCTGGCTGCTATGAAGCTGATGACAAGATGAAAAGAGGCAACAGATTCTACCTTTTGCTGCTACAAGATTGTCCCTTGCTCTGTTTTCATAGCACCGTCTTTACTGCTTCTGCTTTAAGAGGCTAGCCAATAAAAATGCAGTTTATCCAAACCTTACATGTATTGAATACTAAGAGCTGTTCCTGCTAATCCTTCTTAGTGGTTCCTTCCCCAGCCTTGAGTAGTGTGTGTGCACGTGAATCTGCTGCTCAGGAATCTGCTGAATACTTTAGGGCCACCCCCTACAGAACTCCAGGATACTCTCTTTGTAGGGCTTTCTCATCCAGTAGCCACCCTAGTCTCTCTGGACTGTAAGCTCCATCCCGGGGACCCTCCAGGGCCCTGCCTGGAAACTCTAAGGCCAAGAAACTCTCTCTCAGGACTAAGCTCAGGCAGTTCTAGGCCTCACTTCATTTATGTCCCATCTTTGAAAACTATTTATTACAAAATAGGCTACAGGAATATATTGTACAATATAGGAAATATTGCCAATATTTTATAATAATTATAAGTGGAATATAAACCTTTAAAGTTGTGAATCACTACATTATACACCTGTAACTTTTCTGTGTGGGAGGTGGTGCACTGTGTGGCTTGTGGGATCTTAGTTCCCTGACCAGGGATTGAACCCAGACCCCCACATTGGGAATGCAGAGTCTTAGCCACTGGACCACCAGGGAACTTCTTATACATCTGGAACTTACATAATATCATACAGCAATTATGCGTGCATGATAAGTCTGTTCAGTCATGTCCGACTCTTTGTGACCCTCTCGACTGTAGCCTGCCAGGTTCCTCTATCCATGAGATTCTCCTTGTAAGAATACTCGAATGGGTAGCCATTCCCTTCTCCAGGGGATCTTCCTGACTCAGGGATCGAACCCCTGTTTCTTTTGTCTCCTGCATTGGCAGGCAGATTCTTTACCACTGTTGCCACCTGGGTACCACTATAAGCCCACAGCAACTATACTTCCATTAACAAAAAAGAAATCAGTGTCCTTTATTGCTAATGTTTGGTATCTTTCATCTTTTGGCTCTTTGGGGCTGTTGCAGGTGAGAGGACGAACCAGTCCCTGTTATTCCACATTCGTCAGAAGTGTGACTCTAAAGTTGTTGAAGAAGTGTCAGACAAAAATATACAATAAAATTCTAAACAAAATGTAAAATGGAGTCAAATCAAGCATATATATCTTCCCTCTCATCCAAAAGGCTTTTGAAATGACAAAAAAAAAAAAAAGCTCTCTCAAAGACTGAATCTCTAGTCCTCACTTAGTTAACTCTTTCTTCTGATCTCAGCTCACTCTTTCAGGTTTATTTCCCTCATCTCTCATTCTCAAGGCTCTGTATAGTCATACTTCACCACACAGGCTGCAGATACACATTTATCTTTAGGTGAGGAATCATTTGGTTAATCTCAGTTTCCCTTCCTAGAATGCAATCTCGATGAGGATAGATGCCTAGGCTTTTTTCACTCACTCTTCTCTTCTCAGTGGCTATTTGCTATAGTGCTAAAGAACAAAGAACTGGGTGTGTTAGATAATTTGAGGTACTGCAGGAATATTGAATGTAGTAGAGTCATAATGATGGAGAAATTTCAGCAGAGAAAAATATTTCCTAAAGATAGACCATCAAACGTATCTGTGCACATCCTCCCTAGAAGAACTCTGAAAAATTATGCATCCTCCATATATTTTAAGTGGCACCTATATTTTTCAGCCTAATTTGAAATCATTATGAGAGGTGGAATTTCTGATATACTGTAAAAATTGTAACTTAAAAAACCCATGACATTTTTGTAAAAACTGTAACCAATGAAACAATTATAGTTATGAATTTTTACCCATTGAAAAAATTTATGAACTAGATTTTTACATTTAAAGATTCTAGATTTTCTTATGTTCCAAAATTGTCCTTAACTACTTCATGTTTGAACATAATTTGTTGATTGCTGTTAATAGAAAAAAAAAATTAGCTTCCCAGGTGACTCAGTGGTAAAGAACCTACCTGCCAATCAGGGGACATGATTTGATCCCTGGGTTGGGAAGAGCTCCTGGAGAAGGAAATGGCAACCCACTCTGATATTCTTGCCTGGGAAACCCCATGGACAGAGGACCCTGGCAGATTACAATCCATGGACTCACAAAGAGTCGGACACGACTTAGCAACTAAACAGCAGCAGCAGTTAGTGGAAAATTACAAAAAGTTTAGAAATAGGACACTTGACACTGCAAAGGACTTCAAGTTGAAGTTAGGAACAAGAGCATGCTTCCCTTTTTCATACTGAAGCATTACCTAAAGGTTCACTTTGGATTATTTGATTCTTTGGGAAATTGTATCTTTGTTTAGTGTACTGCTGCTGCTATTTAGTCGCTAACTCATGTCCGACTTTTTGAGACCCCATGAACTGGAGCCTTCTGGGCTCCTCTGACCATGGGGTTTTCCAGGCAAGAATACCGGAATGGGTTGCCATTTCCTTTTCCAGTTTAGTGTACTATTTACTATCTACTAGAGTCTAGGCTAGGAGAAGGAAATGGCAACCCACTCCAGTATTCTTGCCTGGAGAATCCCGTGGACAGGGGAGCCTGGTGGGCTGCTGTCCATAAGGTCACACAGAGTTGGACATGGCTGAAGCGACTTAGCATGCATGCATGCATTGGAGAAAGAAATGGCAACCCACTCCAGTATCCTTGCCTGGAGAATCCCAGGGACAGGGGAGCCTGGTGGGTTGCCGTCTGTGGGGCCGCACAGAGTCGGACACGACTGAAGCGACTTAGCAGCAGTAGCAGCAGAGTCTAGGCTTGATGAAGTTATATGTTAACTTATACTGATGTTATTCTG
>NW_011479921.1:8808-9097 GCF_000754665.1 Bison bison bison
TTTGAAAGTTATTTTGTATAACATCTTACCCTAAGTAAGAAAACAAAAACACTGGCTGTATATAGATTGGAATTTTTTTTTATTTTTAATTAATTTATTTTTTAATTGAAGGATAATTTCTTTACAGAATTTTGTTGTTTTCTGTCAAATATCAACATGAATCAGCCATAGGTATACATATATTCCCTCCCTTTTGAACCTCCCTCCCATCTCCCTCTCTATCCCACCCCTCTAGGTTGATACAGAGCCCCTGTTTGAGTTTCCTGAGCCATACAGCAAATTCCCGTTG
>NW_011479921.1:11651-13193 GCF_000754665.1 Bison bison bison
GATAATGATGAGCCTGCCTCCCAGTGCTCCACCAGGACCGGAGGCCGCCTTAATGCCCAATCCAGGGCCAGGTGAAGTCCTGCAGCAGCCGCTGCTCCTCCATCAGCTCTCCCCCGGGTCGTAGAGCCGCTACCTCAGCAGGCTCAGATCCTGGTGACAGAAGCCTCTGACCAACACTTCCAGGATCCAGCTCCAGCCAAACTGCCCAAGCTATACCCGCCTCTCCCGGTCAGTACTGACAAGAATGGGAGGGAGACGTTGGAATTAAGCAGAAACTGTGCTCTGCCAGAGAGCTGGAGGGAATGAAAGAGAACAGACAAGAGATTTGCAATGCTAGCTGCTGCTCTGGGAGTCTATCTTGGGCCCTCCTGAAAACCTCCTCTGCCCCGGGGACAGGACGGTCCTTCAACTGGTCCCAACGGAGGCCCCGAGCCCCATTACAGCCAAACCAGTGTGCTCAGTGCCAAGCTTTTGGCCACTGGAAGAATGAATGCCCTAAGGCGAGGAAGGAAGAGGAAGCTCCCGCAGTGGTGGGGCTTGCTGACTTGGAAAGTAAATAGGGCTGCTGGGGCTCAGAGATATCAGGTCCCCGAGAGCCCATGGTAACCTTAAAAGTGGGGGACCAAAACAGTGACTTCGTGGTGGATACAGGAGCAGAACTGTCGGCAGTAACAAAACCTGTGGCACCACTGTCCAAAAAGAGTACCGCTGTAACTGGGGTATGGGGAGAAGAGATGATTAAATCTTTTTGCCAGCCCAGAAAATGTCAGATGGGGGGGCACCAAGTCATTCATGAATTCCTCTACATTCCTGAGTTCCCAGTACCCCTGTTGGGAAGAGACTTGCTCTCCAAACTAGGAGCACAAGTGACTTTCTCCCCTGAGGAGAGGCCCACCTTCTGGATGGACACTATGACTTATTTGCTTTCTCTCTCAATACCATCCCAAGATGAGTGGAGGTTGCATGAGCCTCCGAAGGAAGAACGGGGTGGGCCGGAAGAGCATGAGAGCGAGCTAACTCAATTATTCCCTGAGGTCTGGGCAGAAGACAACCCCCCTCCCTCCAGGCTGGCTAAACATTAAGCCCCAGTGATAATAGAACTCAAACCAGGCACCATCCCGGTTAGAAAGCTCCAGTACCCACTACCGATAGAGGCCTAGGCTGGCATACCGCCCCACATCAATAGATTGAAACAAGTGGGCATTCTAGTAGAGTGCCAGTCGGCTTGGAATACACAGAATCTGCCAGTCAAAAAGGAAGGACAGGACTATAGGCCTGTACAGGATCTCAGGCTAGTCAACCAGGCTACTGTGACTTTATACCCCACTGATCCAAACCCCTATACCTTACTTAGCCTCCTCCCGCTGAGGACTAAAGTTTATACTTGCCTAGATCTCGAGGATGCCCTCTTCTGCATATGCCTCGCCCCAGCATCACAGCCCATCTCTGCCTTTGAATGGGAAGATCCATTCGGGGGCACCAAGCAACAGCTCATCTGGACTCCCCCACAAGGGTTTAAGAACTCCCCAGCCATCTTTGGGG
>NW_011479922.1:4191-4794 GCF_000754665.1 Bison bison bison
CATGCTTAGCCCTGTGCCCTGGTGACTGTACAACCATTTGTGTGTGTGTGTTTCTGTGTGTGTGCTGTTCTCAGCCCTGTGAGCTGGCGACTGTGAAACCTGTTTATGTGTTTGTGTGTGTTTGTGTGTGATGCTTTTCTCAGCATGTTGTCCTGGCAACTGTGAAACCGGTTTGTTTATGTTCGTGTGTGTGTGTGTCTGTGTGTCAGTGTGTGTGTGCCATTCTCAGCCATGTGCCCTGGCAAATATGCAATCAGTTTGTGTGTGTGTGTGTGTGTGTGTGCTGTTCTCAGCCCTGTGCCATGCTGACTGTGCAATGATTTGTGTGCGGATGTGTGTAGGTGTGTGTGCCATTCTGAGCCTTGTGCCCTGGCGAGTGTGCAACCAGTTTGTGTGTGTGTCTGTTTGTCTGTGTGTGTGTGCTGTTCTCAGCCCTGTGCCTGGCGACTGTGCACAGGTTTCTGTGTCTGTGTGTATGTGTGTGAGAGCTGTTTTAAGCCCTGTGATCTGGCGACAGTGAAACCAGTGTGTGTGTGTGTGTGTGTGTGTGTGTGTGTGCCATCTGAGCCCTGTGCCCTGGCGACTGTGCAACTGGTTTGTGTG
>NW_011479923.1:0-659 GCF_000754665.1 Bison bison bison
CTAGGAGTCGGACATGACAGAGTGACTTCACTTTCACTTTTCACTTTCATGCATTGGAGAAGAAAATGGAAACCCACTCCAGTATTCTTGCCTGGAGAATCCCAGGGACGGGGGAGCTTGGTGGGCTACCGTCTATGGGGTCACACAGAGTCCGACACGACTGAAGCAACTTAGCAGCAGCATACTATATTGGTGTTTTTATTTCTGGCTTACTTCACTCTGTATAATAGGCTTCAGTTTTATCCATCTCATTAGAACTGATTCAAATTTATTATTTTTAATGGCTGAGTAATATTCCATTCTGTATATGTACCACTGCTTTCTTATCCATTTGTCTGCTGATGGACATCTAGGTTGCTTCCATGTCCTGGCTATTATAAACGGTGCTGCAATGAACATTGGGGTACACGTGTCTCCTTCAATTCTGGTTTCCTCGGTGTGTATGCCCAGCAGTGGGATTGCTGGGTCATGTCAGTTCTATTTCCAGGTTTTTAAGGAATCTCCACACTGTTCTCCATAGTGGCTGTACTAGTTTGCATTCCCACCAAGACTGTAAGAGGGTTCCCTTTTCTCCACACCCTCTCCAGCATTTATTATTTGTAGACTTTTGGATTGCAGCCATTCTGACTGGCGTGAAATGGTACCTCATTAGTGGTTTT
>NW_011479923.1:4193-5923 GCF_000754665.1 Bison bison bison
ATTGGAAGGACTGATGTTGAAGCTGAAACTCCAATACTTTGGCCACCTGATGCAAAGTGCTGACTCATTGGAAAAGACCCTGATGCTGGGAAAGATTGAGGGTGGGAGAAGGGGACGACAGAGGATAAGATTGTTGGATGGCATCACCGACTCAATGGACATGAGTTTGAATAAACTCTGGGAGTTTGCAATGGACAGGGAGGTCTGGAGTGCTGCAGTCCATGGGGTCACAAAGAGTTGGACATGACTGAGCAACTGAACTGAACTGAACTGATACAAAGTTATTTTTATTTAATAGCTAACTGCTTTCTTTCCTATTATGTAACACACTTAAAAAGCATTGCAGAATTTAACATTTTAAACTAAACTCATTATATAAAAATACCAAAAAAGTGTAACACAGATTGCTATAATTCTACCTTTTCTGTGTGTGTGTGTGTGTGTGTGTGTGTGTGTGTGTGTGTGTTTACGTGTTTGATTATTGAAGTGTGCTTCCCTTTTGGAACTATTCTTCTGGACAATGCAATCCATGAGGTCCTAAGCAGAATCCAGGAACACAGTGGCTTTATATCACTCTGGGCATACACAACAACGTACAACATTCTATAAAGTATATTGCATGTTATAAAAAGCCATAAATTGTCAATCTTCTTATGAATTATAACCATTAAATACTTTTGTACCTAACTGTAAGAGTGAGTTTCTATAATCCCATTACATATTCTCTCATTAATAATTTCAGCATCTGCTGAATCGAGAACTGTAGATGGTAGTGGTTGATTAGGTAGCACAATTACTTTAAAGCTGCAAAATCAGAGATTAAACTACTTTCCAGTGAAAATATAATGAACTAAAAGCCAAAGACTATGTCAGTGGACATTTCTAAGTAACAATCTGGGTTGCCTTTTCCATTTATCTTGTTCATATTTGCATAAAAGAAATCAATGAAAATTCATCTAAACACAGAATGTTAACTTCCAATTAGTAAGACAGTCTTGTAGGAAAATCTTGTAATATTTGTATAGGTAATCATGTTCAAAATCAATATATGATTTTCAAACACATAAATGTTCTTTCTTAATTAGCATTTGAACTGATAGAAAATCTTTACTTGAAAAGCTTTCAAAATATTTGCATTAGTATTACAAAATGTAAATTAAAAAATCAGCTAGATTTTCAGATGTGTGTCCATATGGTTTTTCAAAGATTTATCTGGTTATAATTACATTGAATATTAAATGAAAACAAACAAGCAATCAAACAAAATCTCTCAAGTATCTCTAACTTTAAAATTCACCAGAAAATTAGGTTCTATTATTTAGAACTCACACTTCACATGAAGCTTTCTTTTACCATATTTTGTATTTTTTAGATCTGTTATCAACTATCTGTGTTTCTGGCAATCAAATATTACCAATATGAAAATAATAGTAATTGAATTCAAATTAGTAAAATAATTTCTTTTATAGTTTTCTTTCTAGTCTGTGTAAGATCAATCTTTCCTCTGAAGAGGGGTTCAGCAATGATAGATTTAGCAAGGATTTGAAAGCTTTCTTGGAACTGCCACACCTTTTTTTTTTTTTTTTTTAATGCCTTACTTCTTTTGCCTTCTCAAATTTAGTATTTTAGAGCTACTTCTCCATATATCTTGTTAGTCTTTTTATTTTAAGCATGATAATTTGATGTCTATGATTAAAATTAATGTTAACATTTTGCTAGCCATTTTTGTC
>NW_011479924.1:0-833 GCF_000754665.1 Bison bison bison
GATTATCCGATAATTGCTGCTACCTGTTAGATAACAGGACAGGAGGTTGAATCCAGCCAATGGCTGCTCAGTGAGGCAGGTCTTACAGCAAACACTGAGTATTTTAAAATGCTCTCAGAATCCAAACTAAGTCCAGGCTAGTCATCTCCTCAGATTTGGTTCTCTCTTAGCATTCCTTATCATAGTGAATCCAGGTCATTTTACAGCCTGAAAACCAAAGCAGCCTGACATCCACCTCTCCCCTCCCCGCCCCTAATACCCAACTCAAAATGTGCCCCTGAGTGGCTCTCAAATATGGCCAAGTCTCTCTATTTCACCCTAAACCAAACCACATCATCTCGTCCCTGGACCATGTACTGCACACACTCCTGACACACTCATCTCCCTGACTCTGCTCTGGGTCCCTAACACACCTCACTGCCCTGTTCTCCAGGCTGCAGCCAGGCTGAGTTTTGAGATGATAAAAACCTTAATGTTTCCTGTAGGATCCTGTATGGGCCCCTCCTCAGGCCTCCAGCTCTCTACTCTGCAGCCTCAGACATTTCTGGCTCCTCAAATGCATGGATCCCCCTTCTTATCCTCAAAAGGCCTTTGTCATATGATCATCCCCAGGAAAATGCAAAGCATCGGCTTCCCACCTCCCATACTCCCACACATGGAATTATCCAGGTAACTTGCTCCGACTTCCGTGCTCAAACTTCTCAACACAACCTCCAAAACTACACCAGTGACTCTGACAAAGCGCCTCATGGCCCCTCAGACTTTTCCTTCCAAGGACTATTGACACAGAAATGCACATCAAGTTTCACTGTTTGATTCTTTATTAACCTCCC
>NW_011479924.1:4963-5843 GCF_000754665.1 Bison bison bison
CATCAATGACTCAATGGACGTGAGTCTGAGTGAACTTTGGGAGTTGGTGATTGACAGGGAGGCCTGGCATGCTGCGATTCCTGGGGTCGCAAAGAGTCGGACATGACTGAGCAACTGAACTGAACTGAACTGAATGAGATAGTCCACACAATAAAAGGTATATAGAAAGCAATGTAACAGTGGTTAAGAAATCAGGCTGTGGTCAGAATCCTACTTCTGTCATTTGCAAGCTGTGTGAGGATGGGTGAGTTATTCCAACTGATACATGAACCCGTTTCCTTATCCATAAAGCAGCGACACCAACGTTTACACACTCAATTGTTTTTCAGATTAAATGACATGGAATGATGCATAAAGGGTTCAAGAGGGCCCAGACCACAAGATCACTGGTAGCCATGATCAAAGAAGGCAGCTGCAGCAGCAGTAATAACAAAACCACAATAGCACAACACACATATGAAGCTTCCATCTGGATGGGTTAATGTGTCATTAAGAATGTCACCACAGTCCAAGAATATTCCTAAATGTCTTGTTTCAAGATGTGAAAGCCATGAAAAAGGAATTTTTTAACAAGTAGAATGGACCAAGCCTTATAAGTGTTGCTAGAAGCCCCCATCAGAAAGAATGACAAACTCAGGAGACCAGAACTGAACCCATATGACTGATGTGTTTTATGGGAAATGGTTTTTTATAGCATAGAAACTTCACACACAAAAAATTGGCTTTTATGACAAGACCTAAAACTAAAATACAATCACATTGGAGAACTATCTAACTTCACTAGAGATCTATTATTAGCAGCCCATCACTGTGGAGAGGTAGAAACAAATCAGATTTTTCATAAAGCCTAGACACTCAAGCTCATGCCCAGGCTGATTCT
>NW_011479924.1:10170-11049 GCF_000754665.1 Bison bison bison
CTGGATGGTGTCACCAACTCTATGGACATGAGTTTGTGTAAACTACTGGAGTTGGTGATGGACAGGGAGGCCTGGTGTGCTGCAATTCATGGGGTCGCAAAGAGTCGGACATGGCTGAGTGACTGAACTGTACTGAAGAAGCTTTATATAAATTTTTCCTTTAAGAAGACAGTAAGTGGAAGAGCAGGTTAAAATGATGTCTCCCCATTCTACTTAAACTTTCTGCCACATGTTGGGGGTGGAGTGCATAGTATTTAAGTTCATCGTAATGTGAAAAACTTGGTAAGCCTTCAAAATTAATTCAGAAAAGTCATTTGTAGTAACGTAGGTGAACCTAGCAGAGAAGGCAATGGCACCCCACTCCAGTACTCCTGCCTGGAAAATCCCATGGACGGAGGAGCCTGGTAGGCTGCAGTCCATGGGGTCACTGAGGGTCAGACACGACTGAGGGACTTCACTTTCACTTTTCACTTTCATGCATTGGAGAAGGAAATGGCAACCCACTCCAGTTTTCTTGCCTGGAGAATCCCAGGGACAGGGAGCCTGGTGGGCTGCCATCTATGGGGTCACACAGAGTCATCGGACACAACTGAAGTGACTTAGCAGCAGCAGCAGGTGAATCTAGAACCTGTTATACAGAGTGAGGTAAGTCAGAGAAAAGCAAATATTAATGCATATATATGGAATCTAGAAAAATAGAACTGATGAACCTATTCACAGAGAATAAATGGAGACACAGATGCAAAGAACAGTCTCAGAGACACAAAGTCGGAGGGAGAAGGTAGGACATATTTAGGAAGTAGCATTGACATGTATATGCTGTCATGTGTAAAATAGATAACTAGCAGGAAGCTGCTATATAACACAGGGAGTCTAGCC
>NW_011479925.1:0-1638 GCF_000754665.1 Bison bison bison
TCTTCTCCTGGGTTCCCTTACCCTACTGTTCTCTGCCTGGGTGCCCCTTCTCAGTAAAATCTCTTGTAAAGTCTCAGTAAAGTCTCAGGATGTGTGCCTCCTTGGACAATTCATTTCCGAGTGTCAGACAAGAGCCCACTCTTGGGCTCTGGAAGGGGTCCCCCTTCCTGCAAAACCATGAGGTGAAATGCTGAGGGCTGCTGGCCACATGATGTCATAATGTTTTCCCTATTTACTGCTGGTAACAAGAGATGAAGTGAACCTAAGGGTGGGACAGAGCTGGGATGTCCCCCAGAGGTGGGATGTCCATTCCCTTGGTGGAAGTGCTCAGTAGGGCTCCTGCCAAAGCTTGACCTGATTCTATGCTGCCTTGGGACTCAGCCTCTGGTTTACAGAGGACCTTGGGACAGAGGGATCGGTTAAAGGCACCAAAATGGAGCAGCCAGCACTGATCCAGAAGGTGGGCTGTTTCCTGGTTTCCTCTGCAAATCAGTGTCACAGGGGAAAGAGGAGGCTGGGGAGGGAGATTGTTCTGGATGAAAAAAGAGTTAAGTGGCCAACAGCCAAGTGCAGTGGAAGTCCCTGATGACATGCTAGCATGAACAAAAGAGGAATCAAAGGGGGAGTGGAGGGTGAGGGTGGGGTGACTGCTGCCCACATGGTGAGTGAATCGTGGCCCCCGGGTCAGGGAAGAAAATGTCTTTCTCAAGAGATGCACAGTGAACCATTTGGGGAGAACAGGGCTTATGAAGTGACTTTCAAGTATTTTAATGAAAACAAAAGAAAGAGAGATGGAAAGAGGGGGAGGGAGGAAGAGAGAGTGAGGGAGGGAAACAAGCACATAAGGCAAGCTGGAGGCCACTGCTAACCCTGGGAGGTGGGTACTGGGCTTGGTTAGACCATTCTACTTGTCCATTTGCTTAACAATGCTCAAAGTTAAAAGGGAAAACAGTCTGGTAGTTCCTTAGTAAGTAAACATAGTTATCATCAGGCCCAGTAGTTCCACTCCTGAGTATATGCTCAAAAGAAATGAAAACATGTTTTCACAAAAACTTGTCCACTTAAAAAAAAAAAAAAAAGAGAAAGAAACCTGTCCACCAAAAGAAAAAAAACTTGTCCACCCATGTGAATTAAGTGCAGAACAACTCATAATCTCCAAAAGGTGGAAACAACCCAAGTGTCTATCAACAGAAGAGTGGAAAACCAACCATGATCTAGACAAAGATGGAACATTATTTGGCCGCAAAGGGGAATGAAATACTGACCCACGCTACCATGTGGGTGAACCTGCTGTCATGACGCTAAGTGAAAAAACCAGACACAGACACAAAAGGCCACATTCTGCATGATCAACCCTGAATATTCACTGGAAGGACTGATGCTGAAGCCGAAGCTCCAATATTTTGGCCACCTGATGCATAGAGCTGACTCACTGGGAAAGACTCTGATGCTGGGAAAGATTGACAGCAAGTGGAGAAGCGGGCGACAGATGGTTGGATGGTATCACCGACTCAATGGACATGAGTTTGAGCACACTCCAGGAGATGGTAAAAGGCAGGGAAGCCTGGTGTGCTGCAGTTGATGGGGTCGCAAAGAGTCGGACACGACTGAGCAACTAAACAACAACAACAGATGTCT
>NW_011479925.1:4886-5668 GCF_000754665.1 Bison bison bison
GGCAGGGGAGGGGCAGTGTTAGCCGCGCACCTCCAATGTCTCAAGACTGCAGGGCTTTACTTTTCGTCTGTCTGTCCATCCGTCCATCCATCTAGGGCTCACAGAATCCCTGGGGGGGCAGTCAGCACCAAGTGGCTCAGACACAGCACCTCAGTATAGGGCCAGCCCATTTGAGGCAGAAGGGTGAAGCTAAGAAAGTGGGGGTCAGTGAGAGGGGATTTGGGGAGACCAGTGGACAGACAGACGGAGGAGTAGTGAAGAGCTACTGCGTGCTTTGGTCTTCGCTTGGGTCCCCCCAGGGCCTTGGAATCTGCATTTTCCCGCAGGACTGGGGTTGGAATCCAGGGCTGAATGCACATGACTGCCCTTGGGCATGATGAGTTCCTCCCAAAGTTAAGAATAGGAAAAAGGCTGTGGAAGAAAATCCACAACAAAAAGCACCAGGACTGCCTGTTCTGTTTCTCCCGGCCCTGGTCATTGGGAATTAAGCATGAGGTGGGGACCCTTCCTTCTACAAGCAGAGCACAGGACTGCACAGAGAAGCCCTCCCCATGCTTTTGCTCCCAGGACAGCAGCTGCCTGACCCTGGGTTTAGGAGGAAAGCTGGGACCCCTGACTTGGGTGCTTCTGGCCTCAGGGAGCAGGGTTCTCAGGAGGCCAAATGCAGCATAGCTTCAGGGCCCCATCCCTGGATCAGAGGCAGGGAGATCCCCTATGGCCCCTGGTTGCAGGTTCTGATGCCAACTCTTGTCTTCTCACCAGGAGTCTGGCTAGATAAGCCT
>NW_011479925.1:9686-10427 GCF_000754665.1 Bison bison bison
GTATGCAAGACAGCAAAAGAGACACAGATGTAAAGAACAGACTTTTGGACTCTGTGGGAGAAGGAGAGGGTGGGATGATTTGAGAGAATAGCATTGAAACACGTATATTACCATATGTGAAATAGATTGCCAGTCCAGGCTTGATGCATGAGACAGGGTGCTCAGGGCTGGTGCACTGGGATGACCCTGAGAGATGGGATGGAGAGGGAGGTGGGAGGGGGAGTTCAGAATTGGGGGGGTGCATGTACACCCATGGCTGATTCATGTGAATGTATGGCAAAATCCACCACAATATTGTAAAGTAATTAGCCTCCAATTAAAATAAATAAATTAATTTACAAAAACAAACAAACTGGATATATAACTGCTGTATGACCCAGCAATCCCACCGCTGGGCATACACACCGAGGAAACCAGAATTGAAAGGGACACGCGTACCCCAATGTTCATTGCAGCACTGTTTACAATAGCAGGGACATGGAAGTAACCTAGATGTCCATCAGCAGACGAATGGATAAGAAAGCTGTGGTACATATACACAATGGAATATTACTCAGCTAGTAAAAAAAGTGCATGTGAATCAGTTCTAATGAGGTGGATGAAACTGGAGCCTATTATACAGAGTGAAGTAAGTCAGAAAGAAAAATACCAATACAGTATATTAATGCATATATACGGAGTTTAGAAAGATGGTAATGATAACCCTGTATGCAAGACAGCAAAAGAGACACAGATGTAAAG
>NW_011479926.1:0-1242 GCF_000754665.1 Bison bison bison
ATCATCTTATCTTGCCAGTTTTAACTCTTCAGTATTTCCTAGATTTGCACCATTTCTGTATCCCTTCTAAATCTTCCCTGGTTTCCTTTCTTATCTAAATTATTGCAATAGTACCTAACTGGATTCACTAGATCCAAGCTTGCCCTATAAAATTCATTTTCCACGCAGTAGCCAGCAGTATATTTCTAATTTGAAAATATGAAAATCTTTATCCTTTGCTTAAAATATTTCAATGGATATTTATGTCCATCCAGATAAAGTCCAAATTCCTTGCTATGTATTAAACAGTTTCTATGATCTTGCTCTTAACTATGTCTCCAGATTTATTTCTTGCTTACCTTTCACTACCACTCCAGTACTCTTGCCTGGAAAATCCCATGGACGGAGGAGCCTGGTAGGCTGCAGTCCATGGGGTCGCTAAGAGTCAGACACGACTGAGCAACTTCTACTTTCACTTTTTCGCTTTTCATGCATTGGAGAAGGAAATGGCAACCCACTCCAGTGTTCTTGCCTGGAGAATCTCAGGGGCGGGGGAGCCTGGTGGGCTGCTGTCTATGGGGTCACACAGAGTCGGACACGACTGAAGTGACTTAGCATAGCATAGCATAGCATTTCACTACACACTTGAACAGGTGTTTTTTTCTTAATATTTTCCTAAGCACAAGCCCCCCCCACCCTTTATTATTTTTTTTTTTTTTTGCCATTTTACCTTTGCGTTTATTTCCTCTACTTGTAATGCCATGACTTACTTTTTAGTCTAGTTCACTCATTCTCTTCCTTTAAGAATAAGATACAATAACTTCCTTTGGGTAACTGCCATATATTCCTTCCTCAGAATGGTTGCGGGAACTCTACTTACCATCACACAGTCCTCTGGTGCATATCTTATCATAATAAAAACTTTATTATATTAAAATTTTCTGTTTTCATGAATCACTCCATAACAAGGCTATACTCCTTAAGGACAGGATTTGTGTTTTAATTATCTTTTATCCCTAGTGCCTAACACTTGACTGATTCAATACAATTTTATTTTGTGAATAATACCATCAGGAATTGACAACTGTTTGGAGGTTATAAGCTGGGGAAAAGGCTAAGAAACCTTAAAAGATGATTCAAGAAGGAAAGGGAGACAGTGATTCTCAAACTTTATTGTTAGTAAGAATCAACTAGTAAACTTGTTAAAATGCAGACTCCCTAATCTCACGCCTGAAAGTGAAAGTGTTAGTTGTTCTGTTATGT
>NW_011479926.1:3635-5040 GCF_000754665.1 Bison bison bison
GGAGTTAGTATAATCCTGATAAAAAACATAGAAAAGATCATTTAAATTACAGTTGGATTTTATGTATTATCATGCAAAATAGGGATTCAGGAATGCAACATAAAATACTGGTACTTGGATTTAGCAATATATTGAAAATAATATATATATTGGCCTCAGAATATTTATTTAGTTAATGAGGATCATTCAATGTTTGTAAAACCATTCATAAGATTCATAACATCAAGAACAGATGAAAAACAATATCAGTATGATAGATACTGAAAAGATACCAGGTTGAGGAAGTTACCTAGTCAGTTGAATATTTTTATTAAAGAATCCCAGAGCTAACATTACACTTAATGTTGAAATACTGAAAATTTATCCTCTAAGTTCACAAATAAGACAAGGATGTCTACTCTTACTTCTTTGATTTTACATTGTGCTGAAGGCTTTTTAGCCAGGGAGATTAGGCAATAAAATGAATAAAAGGTATATCCAGTTTTGAAAGCAAGAAATAAGTCTATTTTATTTGCAGATGAGATAATCTTACACATAGAAAACCCTACACAAAACACACATACACACTTTTAGGGCTAATAAGCAAGTTCAACAATGTTGCAAGATATAAGGTCAAATTACAAAAATTAGTGTTATTTCTACAAATGTGCAATGACCAATGAGAAAAGGAAGTGAAGAAAAGAATTAAATTTTAAAAGGCATCAAAAAGAATCATATAAATTGTGATAAATTTACTAATTTACACCAAAAAATGTAATACTTGTGCCCTGAAAATTGTAAAATGTTGTTGAGCAAAACTGAATAAGATCTAAATGAATGAAAAGATATTTCATATTCCTGGATAGAAATGCTTATTATTGACAAAATGGCAGTACTCTTCAAATTGATCTACAGATGCAATGAAACTGCTATTAAAATTTAAACTTTTTTTTTGCAGAAGGTAACAAGCCAATCCTAAAATGTATATGAAATTCCACAGACCCACAGTAGTCAAAATAATCTTGAAAAACAATAGCATAGTTAGGAGATTCACAGTTCTCACTTTCAAAAACTAACCCGAAGATATAGTAATAAAAGCAACGTCATACTGGAATCACAGTAGACATACAGATCAATAAAATAGAATTGAGAGTAAAGAAATTAATCTCCACATTTACAGTCAGTTGGTTTTTAACAAGGGTTCCAAGACCAGTCAGTAGGGAAATAAGTTACCAGCAAGTGGTGCTGGGCAAACTGGATATCTACATGGAAAAGAATGAATGTGGACACAGTATTCATACCATATTCAAATATCAACTCAAGATTGATGAAAGACCTACATGTAGATGCTAAATCCATAAAAATCATGGAAGAAAACATAGGTATACATTTTTATGACCTTTAGTTAGGCAAAGATTTCTTAGGT
>NW_011479926.1:5140-5955 GCF_000754665.1 Bison bison bison
ACAGAAGAATAAGTGATAAATGAAAAAAAAGAAACTGGATTTTATCAAAGCTAATAACTTTGCTTCAAAGGATATTATCAAGAAAATGAAAAGACCACAGTCAGAATTCTGGAAAATATTTGCAAATCCTATATCTGATAAGGAATTTTTAAATCCAGAATATCTGACTGTTAGAACTCAATATAATAATCTGCTTAAAAATTGGCAAATAATCTAAACAGATATTTTTCCAAAAGAATGTGTAACAGGCACATGAAAAGATGCTCAAATTCCCTAGTCATGAGGGAAATGTACAATGAACAAATACTTCACATCTATTAGGATTGTTGTTCAGTTGCTACAGAGAAGGCAATAGCAACCCACTCCAGTACTCTTGCCTGGAAAATCCCATGGATGGAGAAGCCTGGTGGGCTGCAGTCCATGGGGTCTCTACAAGTCGGACATGACTGAGTGACTTCACTTTCACTTTTCACTTTCATGCATTGGAGAAGGATATGGCCAACCACTCCAGTGTTCTTGTCTAGAGAATCCCAGGGACGGAGGAGCCTGATGGGCTGCCATCTATGGTGCCGCACAGAGCTGGACATGACTGAAGTGACTTAGCAGCAGCAGTTGCTAAGTCATATCCGACTCTTTGTGACCCCATGGACTGCTGCACACCAGGCTTCCTTGTCCTTCACCATCTCCCAGAGTTTGCTCAAAATCATGTCCATTGAGTCAGTGATGACATCCAATCATTTCATCTTGTCAACCCCTTCTTCTCCTTCCCTCAATCTTTCCCAGCATCAGGGTCTTTTCCAATGAGTCTTCACTTC
>NW_011479926.1:8933-10604 GCF_000754665.1 Bison bison bison
ACTCTTTTCAGAATTAATTACTGAATCAATGATGACTTTTAGGAACTTCTCCAGTGACATGCTCTAGGATATAACCAACATATTTCTTTTCAACATGATATTCAGAACACTGATAAAGTCATACAAGACTGGCTTATCACATTTTCATATGGCATGCAACTAAGAGGAACAGCTATCTGTCACATAATCTTTATTTGTTTGCTGCTTTAGTCTTCATAACATCTGTACATGACAAGCATCATTATCACTTCGAAAAGAGAAACTTGATAACTCAGAGTTTAAACCATTTAATTAGGGTCACATTGTTTTAACTGGTAGAGCAAGAGTTCACATTGAAGTGTGTTTGGTTCTAAAGCATGTGTATTTTCTACTCTACTACATTTGTTGTTCAGTTCAACAAATATGTATTGAGAACCCACTATGCAACAGGTGCTCTGTTAGTGACAGGGGATAATATCATGATGCATAAAATTGAGGTCACTACCATCATGGAACTTATAATTTAACAAAGCACATAACAGTAAGAAGTGAACAGGTGGGAAAAAAAAAACAAACTATGACCAGTTTAAATAATGATATGTGGTATGGAGAAAATAGAACAAGTTAGTGATAGTAACTGGGGGCGGGGAACATTAAAGTGTTCAGATGTACGTCTTTGAGGAGGTTTGGGCTGAGTTTTGAATACTGTGAAACAGCCATGTGAAGACATGAAGAAAAATGTTCCAGGAAAAGGAACTGATTGCAAGTATTAATAAATAGGCCTTAAGACAGGAACAACAGCATAATCTAGAAAGAAAACTAAGGTGATGTAGACATTTGCAGTTTGTTCTGACATCACAATATCTTTCTTTGTTTTGGGATGCCTCCTCTTCGTTAGACTTAGTAGGACACAAAGTGTGCCTCTTTCTTCAAGATATTAAATACTAAGTATTTGCCTTTCTGGCCTGCCTTGCAAATAAGGTAGAGGAATGTGACCCAAACTGCACCAGAATTGTTTGAAATTTTGACTCAAGAGTTAGAATCACAAGAGGGAGAGGAATTGGATCTTTTCCTCTTTGGTGGTCATCATTGCACTACACAGTTATGTGCCTTTTCCAAACGTGAGAGTGGTACCTATCTAGTGCTTCAGGGCTGTGATGATGGAAATTACCTCATGAGGTAATTTCTGAGGATGATTTTTGACTGTTGTTTGTGGAAGCATAGCCTGGAGCCTGGTTCTCAAACCCTTCCAACATGTTTATTTAAAAATTCATTTCAATAAGCTCCTTTTCTCATTAAATATTCAGCATCAGCCTCTGTTGCTTCTAATTTAGAACCCTAATGTCATAGTATGACTGAGATTGGGGTTTAGTTGGAGGAGTTTGTGGCAGGCAAAATATTAGCTTCTGAAAGAAGTACACATCCTAAACCTCAGAACCTGCAAATATGTTACCTTACCTGGCAAAAGGGACTTTTGCAGCTACAATTAAGAATCTTGAGATGAGAAGGTTATCATGGATTATCCAAGTAGCGCAAAGTAATTGTAATAGTTCTTAGAAGAGGACAGTAAGAAGATTAGTAGTGAGAGTGAGGAGGAGAGGTGATGACAGAAGCAGAGGTCCATGAGCCAAGGGAGGCCGGTGGCCTCTAGAAGCTGGAAAAGGGAAAGGATGAGAAACAGTCAAGCATGAC
>NW_011479926.1:13633-15035 GCF_000754665.1 Bison bison bison
CCTGATGATAGGCTCAGAAGAAAATTAGGTGCTGTAGGATTATATTTACTTCTCAGGAAACAGCAGGAATCATTTAGCAAATACCAAATGCCTGGTAACAACTACTATTAATGAGGCTTTAGCTGTTAAGTTTTCATATTTCTTTATAAAGGAAAGGTTATGGCTTAATAAGACACCGTGCCTATGGAATTACCTAATTGAAGATATCAGCTCTATTATCAAAGTGTATAGAAATACCTCACAATACTATGATACCAGGAGAGCAGGAACCACCTCCAGAGATTTTAACTGTTCCATGTCAGTACCTCTTTCTTCTTCTATTTTACCTCCATTGAGAGACCTTGCAGAGTGATATGTAGAATAAGCAAGTATCAGGTGACCTAAAGATTTTTTCTAAACTAGAGTGACTCAGGAATTTTTTAAAAATGAGATGTGAATATCAGCTACCCCATTTACCAGCCATATAAACTTGAACAAGAAAATTTACCTCAAGGAGTTTTAATATCCTTATTTGTAAATAGAAATAACATTAACCTACCATACTCGTGAAATTTTTATGTGTAGATATACTTAAGGGGAGCAGAATTTGCCATCCTCAAATATGTCTTTTTTGCATGGATTATTTTAGGCTTATTATTTTTAAGAAATAGCAGACACAGGCTAGGCTTGGATTTAGCAAAAGCTCTACAAATTAAGAAGTTACACTTTTACAAGATACGTTTCTAAGGGAAGTCTCCATTTGTAAGGGTGTCTCCTTCTCTGTGAATGTGAATGACAAGCCACTCCAGTATTCTTGCCTGGAGAATTCCACGGACAGAGGCTGGTGGACTACAGTCCATGGGGTCACAAAGAGTGGGACCTGACTCAGCAACTAACACATACACATGCCCTCTCTGTGCCAGGAAGAGAAAGATGATTGTAAATGTCTAGAAGAAAGATGATTGTAAATGTCTAGAAATGTAACAACCTTACTCTTATTTACCATGGGTTGCTCAATAACCTCTCATAACTGACTCCCCCCACCTCTCCAATTTCATCTGTCTTTAGATGGATATGATATTTAAGGTGGTGACTTGGACCACCTCAGGAGTCACTCAGTTTTCCTGGGTCTCTACCTGGAGTAAGGAGAGATATGTGATAGTAAGATTCTGTTTGTTTTTCCCCTGTTCAGTCGCTCAGTTGTGTCCAACTCTTTGTGACCCCATGGACTGCAGCACACCAGGCCTCCCTGTCCATCACCAACTCCCAGAGTTTACTCAAACTTATATCCATTGAGTCGGTGATGCCACCAAACCATCTCATCCTCTGCCGTCCCTTTCTTTTCTCGCCTTCAATCTTTCCCAGCATCAGGGTCTTTTCAAATGAGTCAGCTCTTAGTATCAGGTGGCCAAAGTTTCAGCTT
>NW_011479927.1:0-653 GCF_000754665.1 Bison bison bison
AATAAGAGCTACAAATGACAAACCACAGCAAACATTATCCTCAATGGTGAAAAACTGAAAGCATTTCCCCTAAATCCAGGAACAAGACAAGGGTGCCCACTCTCTTCATTATTATTCAACATAGTTTTGCAAGTTTTGGCCACAACAATCAGAGCACAAAAAGAAATAAAAGGAATTCAGATTGGAAAAGAATAAAACTCTCACTGTTTGCAGATGACATGATCCTCTACATAGAAAACCCTAAAGACTCCACCAGAAAATTACTAGAGCTAATCAATGAATATAGTAAAGTTGAAGGATATAAAATCAACACACAGAAATTCCTTGCATTCCTATACAGTAACAATGAGAAACAGAGAAATTAAGAGAAACAATTCCATTCACCGCAATGAAAATTAACAAAATGCTTAAGAATTATCTACCTAAAGAAACAAAAGACCTATAAATAGAAAACTATAAAACACTGAAGAAATCAGAGAGGAAACAAATAGATGGAGAAATATATCGTGTTCATGGATTGGAAGAATCAATATAGTAAAAATGAGTATACTACCCAAAGAAATCTATAGATTCAAAGCAATCCCTATCAAGCTACCAATAGTATTTTTCACAGAACTAGAACAAATAATTTCACAATTTATACGGAAATACAA
>NW_011479927.1:4289-6583 GCF_000754665.1 Bison bison bison
ACTCTAAAAAGGATATATTGAAAATGATAGTTACTAACTGGTATTGATTTAAACAGAAGAACTTTTAAGTAAACAACTATATACACTTTCATGGATTTCAATTTATTTTAACCAAAACATATGCACAATAGGCCAACTTCTTTGGGAAGTGATTCTTAAACCTAAAAGGTACAACTACTTTTAATCCTTCAGAAAATACAGATTTCTTTTCCTAGTCCTAGGAATTCTGATTCAGATAGCATGAGATGTGGTTTGGGAATGAGTAGTTTTTTAAAGCCAGATTTAAGGTAAAACATGAACATAATCTATGACTTTAAAGACTACTGAAACAGTAAGTGCATAAATTACCTTAGAACACAACCTGAGAAATGCCATTAAAAAGTTATACATGGGCTTCCCAGATTGCTCATGGTAAAGAGTTCTCCTCGTAATGCAGGAGACACTGGTTAAATTTCTGCTCTGGAAGAATCCCACGTACCACAGAGCAACTAAGCCCATGCACCACAACTATTGAGCCTGTGCTTTAAAGCCCAGGAAGTACAACTACTGAGGCCCTATGCTGAAACTACTGAAGCCTGTGCATCCTAGATCCCCTGTTCCGTAACAGAAGCCACCCCAATGAGGAGCCTGCATGCCACAACAAGATAATAGCCTCTGCTCACAGCAACTAGAGAAAGCCCATGCAGCAAAGAAAACCAAGTACAGCAAAAAATAAAAAACTAAATCTTAAGGAAAAAAATTATACAAAAAATCTGCAAAGGATTTCAAGGATAAACCTAGAATACTGCTTGTATTTTAGATAAGATTAGTTCTCAACACTGCAATATATGATTTCATCATTTACTATGTAAATACAAAATAACACATTAAAAGAATCATGAAATTCTTACCTAAATTGGCATACATGACAAACAGATTGAAATATTGCTGTAAATGACGACCATGTTCAGACACTTCCCTTCTCAGGAGATTTAACACTGCTCTTAGTAGATGATCACTCAAACTTAAATTGTCACATGCCTGTGAAGCATAATTTACTGTTTTATCAGGAACAAGATACACAACAGTATACTTCTATTTGCATTAAAAGGGTATGTTCCCAGATGATTAAAATGGTATGTTTATAGAAGTATCACATACAAATTTATTAAATACATTTGCTTTTTCAGACAGGAAGAGCTGGAGAGATTTCATATCAGATGTTTTATATGTTGTTTTAACTGTTAGAGAATAATAAAAACCATGTGTAGCTTTATGCTAAAAATGTAGTCAACAAAAAAACTCAGCCTTTATAAAATTAACATTAACTGAAAACTTCGTACAGAGCCTCAAACAACTGAATAAAAGAAATTTTCCTTATAAAGTCCCCAATAACCATACCTTATTGGCAAAAAATTTTAATGAACTCAATAATGTATATGTACATATACAGTATATATCTCAAAATATGCATGTTTATTAATTTCAACTGGAAGAAAATATAACTTACACTTAAGTATTTCATAACTAAAGCAAACCTTTCAATTACCTGACTAGAAGGTCCTGGAGATGTGAAAGATGAAGAACAAGGCCCATCTTGCAAAGAAAAATGTGCAACAAATACTATAAGTTTTGCAAATACACCCCTCACTTCAGCACTAGGGCACTCCAGAAGGTATTCAGAGAAACGATTTGAAACACTGAAAAGCACATTATGAGCAAACCAAAAACGTACGTTCTTGCTGTGACGGAGTAGAATGCACAATGCATCATACCTGAAAAAGGAAAATAAATGAATTTTCAACATGGGGTCCCATTCTGATTACTACAATAAACAGGTTTCTATGAACCAAATAAAGAGGAAAAATCTCTATAATTAATAATCTTAGGGGTTTTTGGGGGTGGGGAGAGAGAGGGGTCACACCATGCAACTTGTGGGATCTTAGTTCTCTGACTGGAGACTGAATCCTGGCACTTTGCAATGCAAACACAGAGTCCTAATCACTGGCCTTTCAAGGAATACCCAGTCACAGTTGGTTTTAATACAAATACCAGCCCTCTGACTTTTCTACTCCCACAGTCACAAAATGAATTTAATGAGAACTGTGTATGCAGGGGAATACAAATCTATTTAATAATCTTTTTTGACCTAGTGATATTTCCTTAACATTTCCTAATCTGAGATGCTATGAATTGTTATCGAGATATTATAGTGTCTTCCATACCAACAATCATTTAAAATTCTTCTACCTTTTTAAACATAAGCCACAATCCATATAGCAAAGACTTAACAAAGACAAGCATTTTAACTACAC
>NW_011479927.1:8228-9467 GCF_000754665.1 Bison bison bison
TAGAACAAAACAAAAGGTATTCTCTATTTCCAGACTATTATTTTCTTTTTCTAAACAGCAAAAATGACAATGACATTAGAAATATGAGTTGAGGCTTCATCCCTTTATATAGGAAGTGGGAATAAACTGGTACATTATTATGTATTGGGTGGCAATGTAAAAGAATCTCATACTATAACTGTTAATACAGCAGCAAGCTCTTAGAATGGTGTCTGCTTTATGAAACGGTATAATCATGCATTCTCAATTCAAGAGACCATTAACATGAAAAGGAAAAGTCTCATGTTATATGGAATTTATGTGGAATGTAAGTTATATGGAATTTGTAATGACTACTTTGTTATTTAAATCTGCTTAAATTTGGGGTGCTATACTGCAAAGTCCATAGCCATTTATTCCTAAAGCAACTGTTCTAAATGAAAAGACAAAGATTTGCTCTGTTCTACAGTGAATGCATTTTCTGTAAGATGAATGGATTTAAAACCTAAGCAAACCAATTCAGAGCAAACAAAGTGTCAATTGTGTATACACAAAATGAGAACTCCAGCTATGAAAAGCCAGTCATCCTGGAAAACCTAAAACATCTAATTTAACATTTCAAGAAACATCTACATAAAACAAAGGGCTTCCCAGGTGGCGCTTGTAGTAAAGGCCTACCTGCCAACACAGGAGTAGAAAGAGAAGCAGGTTCAATACCTGGGTTGGGAAGATCCCCTAGATTGGGATAGGCATGACAACCCATCCCAATATTCTTGCCTGGAAAAATCACATACACAGAGGAGCCTGGCCAGCTACAGTCCATAGGGTCTCAAAGAGCTAGAAATGACTAACGTGACTTAGCTTGTATGCACACACACACATAAAATAGAAACATACTAATTTTTAACAGCTAGTACACAGGCACACAAATGTAAAAAAATAGAAACATACTTATTTTTACCAAAAGACAAGGCAAAAAATTAAGCCTGCAAAGGAGGTTTATTTTATATGTGTGGTGTGCTTTTGGAATTTAAAAAACTGGCTGCTAATTTTAAAATAATTTTAAATTTATATACAGTAACATCCAATCTTTTAGGAGCAAACTATATGATCTTTACCAAACACAGGCAATCGTTTAACAATTATTAGTAGGACCACTAAGATACTTAGTCAGTCAGTCAGTTCAGTTGCTTAGTTGTGTCCAACTGTGCGACTCCATGAATTGCAGCATGCCAGGCCTCCCTGTCCATCACCAACTCC
>NW_011479927.1:9567-11523 GCF_000754665.1 Bison bison bison
TCGCTATTTTACAGATACAGAAATGGGCAGGGGTGGTAGTGATGGTGAAGCAGGAGACTGAAAAGATGAACATAGTTCAATTTACTAGGTAGAATATGATTTAAAGCCGGGTTTTTCTGACCTCACTGCATAAGTTCTTTACAGTTTTTTCATACTGCTACCTGTGTTAAGTAGTACTGATTTACAGGAAGGAAAAGGTAAATATTCATCAGGTTTAGAAAAAAAGGCTAGTTATGAACTGAATTTTTAAATGTTCCTCTGTTTATATAATGTAAAATAGCAACTAATGTTTAAGGCAGTTAGAGGCCAAGTTCCACGATACAAGTTCAACTATCCAACGTACCTTTACAACTACAGAACTGTAAAAAAATTTACAGTGTGGGTTAAGTAATGTGGTAAGAGTCAGCAACCCTCATTGTGAAGATTTTCTACAAAAGCAGCTTTCAGAAACTTCTAATGAAATACTTATAAATTCTGAAAATATATTCTCAACCAATAAATCAACTGATCCAATGCCTCTATCAAGAGTGCCTGGGAATTCCCTATTGGTCCAATGGTTAACACCCTGTGCTTTCACTGTCAAGGGCCTGGTTTTAATCCCTGGTCAGGAAACAGATTCCACCAGCCATGGGTGTGGCAAAAAAACAATCAAAAAAGCCCACTATGTGTAAAGCATAGAGGATACTATGATTTAGACAGTCCATATTTAGAAGCTCATAGTACAGAAAGACAAAACAATGGAAGTACACTACAGAAGTACTTATTACACATGTTCATAGTGTGATAGAAACCTGTCCATGGAGGAGAACAATGGTCTTAGGGGATAAACAGACTTCATCTACAGTTTGGTACACTCTTAAAAAAATCGAAGACTCAGGATGCTTACATACTCTTATATTATCTAAAATATAAAAACTAGCCTTGTCGGAAATGTGTACTTCATTTGCATGATACATGTGTCAGAGAAAAAGAATTTACAAGTATTCTGAAAAATGTTTAAAAAAATTGAGGACTGATAGGTGACAAAGAGCTATATTTTTACTGGTCCCCTAATATAAAGTATCTTTCTTAAGAATCCAAATTGGCCATGCTAGGTGAATAAATCTCTCTCCATATTCCAAATGAATGGCACTGTAAAAAGAATTTCTCATTTATGTGATTTTACCTTTGTTTTCTTAGTTTCAAAAATATCTGCTTTATTCACTCATACCAAGCTAATGATAGAAAACAATAATTTTAGAAATACTATCATTTTGTTTGTGTGAGAAAGGATATCATATCTGTATCATGTGAATGCGTAATAAAACTCCCACAACAGGCATAAATGAATGTTCATCATGAAACCTTCTGAATTATTATTAACAGAAGTTATTTATTTTCATCAGGAACCTGTAATAAGTTAATCTCTCCTAAACTGCTACAAAACACAGAAAAATACCTTGTCAATGTCTGCTACTGATGTGATGTGCAAATATATCTAACGTATCTTAAGAATGGTAAGAATCAATAGTTATTTAAAAACTACTACTCTCCATCTACCACTAACCTTCTAAATTTACTGTATTTTTAATTACTTATTTAAAGTTTTGTTGGGTAATCAAACAAACTCCAAACACCCAGGGATGCATGCTGGAGATTAACTACTAACAGTTAATGAGTGTTTACTATATGCCAGATGCCATTTGCAAAAATACAATTTTAAAAAAATTTTTTGCTATGCTATGTGGTTTGAGGGATCTTAGTTCCCTGACAGGGACTCATCCTGTAACCCCTGTAGCGGGAGCAGAGTCTTCATTACATTGAGCCACCAGGGAATTTCCTAAAGTTACTGTATTTCAATTATTATTTTCACTATAACAACCAGGTAAGAATCCTTACAATAACTTCAGATTTATGAATGTCATTGTATTTCCTCAGATATGACAAAATAATGTAAGAGAAAGGTAACAATACTGA
>NW_011479927.1:13433-14133 GCF_000754665.1 Bison bison bison
TGAAAAAGAAACCAGATCAAAACGTAATTGAGCTTTTAAAATAAAAGAGGAGAATACATTTTATTGGTCACTTGAGTAGGATGCTAAGAAACTACACGATTACTTTATAAACATAAGAATAAATGAAACCATTATCTGTCCCAGTTCTGATGTAGATATTATTTTAAGGTTATTTAACTGATGGACACTTTTATTTATGCTAAGTGATTCTTTCATATCATAAACATAAAGATACACAGTCTATATCTTCACCAAGAAAATAAAATCATGTATGAAGTAGGACTGTCCATTCACAAATATATGAATATTTATACTTGAAATAAATATATTTCAAGGAATAATATACTTGAATCAGCTGAAGCTTTGTAATCCTAGTTATG
The DNA here is from genome assembly GCF_000754665.1 of Bison bison bison. Taxonomy (NCBI): domain Eukaryota; kingdom Metazoa; phylum Chordata; class Mammalia; order Artiodactyla; family Bovidae; genus Bison; species Bison bison. The sequence goes on from NW_011479927.1 coordinate 13,814, forward strand.
AATAGCTCATGAGTGAAGTCAACTTGATTGCCTACATACCATCACTGAGTTAAGAATGGTTTTATATATATTAAATGGCTGGAGAAAAAAAAATCAGTAATATTTCATAACAACTGAAAATAATACGAATTTGAGATTTCAGTGTCCAATAAAAAAGGAGTTTAACAGAGTCACACCTTACTCATTTATGTATTGTTTACAGTTGCTTTCTTGTTATAACAGTAGAGTTGAGTAGGTGTGACAGACGATTATGACCTGGAAACTTAAAAAATACAGGGGCAAAAAAACAACCAAAAAAAAAAAAACCTTAAAAAAGAAAA
>NW_011479927.1:14233-16045 GCF_000754665.1 Bison bison bison
AGAACACTGGAGTGGGTTGCCATTTCCTTTTCCAATGCATGAAAGTGAAAAGTGAAAATGAAGTCGCTCAGTCGTGTCCAACTCTTCGCAACCCCATGGACTGCAGCCCACCAGGCTCCTCCGCCCACAGGATTTTCCAGGCAAGAGAACTGGAGTGGGGTGCCATTGCCTTCTCCCAATTAATGTATACAGAATTTCAACTTTAGGAAGGTGAAAAAAGATAATGGTATACAAATATGAATGCATATAACTGGTATCAATGAACTATATACTAGAAGACATTTAAAATGGTAAATATTAATATTTTACAAATTTTACCTCAATACACAGTAAATTAGAGTCAAAAGAATTTCATTAAAATTAAAAATTTTTGTGCATCAAAAGACACTACTAAAAAAGGAAAAAGAAAATGTGGGGGAAAATGTTTATAGGTAATTTATCTAAAAACCTAGTATGATGACCATATAAAGAACTTTTGTAAAAGAACAACAAAAAGACAGTGTGTACAAGAATACAAAGTATCCTAAAAAAATAAACTGTCAAAAATAAAAAGATGCTCAATGTTATTAATTAGAGAAATGCAAATTGAAACATAAATGATATATCACTTCACAACCACAGAGAAGCAATCATTAAAAACAAAAAAACCAAAATCAAAACAACACAAACTCCCTACATATATTGGTATGAATGTTGAAAATCTGCACTCCTCACAGTTTGTTGGTGGAAAAATAAAATGGTACAAAGGATGAGGAAGAGTCCAGTGGTTCCTCAAAAGGGTAAACAGAGAATTACCACATGATTCACCAAATACACATCTTAGATACATACTAAAAGAAATAAAAACTTATGTAAATACAAAAACTTATAGGATATGACTGTTCACAGAAGTACTGTTCACAACAGGAAAAAGACAGAAACCATCCAAAGATCCATCCACTAATGAGTGAATAACAAAAAATATGGGTTATTCATAAAAATGGATTAGAAAGAAACTAGTCCCCAAATGCCATACTGTGATTGAATATGTATATTCAAAACAGGCAAATTCATATAAAGAATGGTGGGTTTTAAGAAGGGGAAATGAGGAATGCTTCTTTAACAGGCATGAGGATTTCCTTTTGGGTGATAAGAATACTGTGGAACAAGACACCTCAATAATAACACTAGTGATAGTACATTTTCAATGTGTTAAGTGTCACTGAACTTTCAAATGGTTGTTACAAAGGTTAATTTTATGTTAATCATACTTTGCCAAAAAAGAAAAAACACACTGAGAACATAGTGTATGTCTAGACTGTAGGTAGTACAAAAGTGCTTTTTAAATTGTAAGCTTCCCAGCATTATATGGTGGGAATAACTGTAAAGGGAAAAATCAGAAACATCATATTTAAGTACACATTACAATTCAGAACATTAAAGTACAAACATTTTAATTCTGTATTACAATGAAAAAAACTTTACATATCTATGTATCTAGCTATACCTATAGGTAGAAATAGAGATACATACATCCATGTAATACAGTTTGGCTATCTAACTATAATTACATATACCTGCACATATACAAATAACTGAATGAAACATTTTAAGATGAAACTCATTATATAGTAATCTAAAAGAATAAGAACAGAAATGTTAACCAGAATATTAATAAAATCTTCGATCACAAACAGAATAAGATTTTAATAAAAATTTGTACAGCAACACGTAAAGAGAAGATAGACATTTGCCAGGTGAGAGAACTGAAAGAGGAAATGTGCATATTTGGTAGGAAATATAAAGTCAAATAATTCTTTTGACCTAGGTTGA
>NW_011479927.1:17435-19473 GCF_000754665.1 Bison bison bison
ATTGAAAAGCAGAGACATTACTTTGCCAACAAAGGTCTGTCTAGTCAAGGCTATGGTTTTTCCAGTCGTCATATATGGATGTGAGAGTTGGACTGACTGTGAAGAAAGCTGAGCGTCAAAGAATTGATGCTTTTGAACTGTGGTGCTGCAGAAAACTTGAGAGTCCCTTGGACTGCAAGGAGATCCAACTAGTCCTTTCTGAAGGAGTCAACCCTGGGATTTCTTTGGAAGGAATGATGCTAAAGCTGAAACTCCAATATTTTGGCCACCTCATGCGAAGAGATGACTCATTGGAACTCTTCCAATGAGATCCAAGACTCTAATGCTGGGAGGGATTGGGGGCAGGAGGAGAAGGGGACGACAGAGGATGAGATGCCTGGATGGCATCAATAACTCGATGGACATGAGTCTTGAGTGAACTCCAGGAGTTGGTGATGGAAAGGGAGGCCTGGTGTGCTGCGATTCATGGGGTCGCAAAGAGTCGGACACAACTGAGTGACTGAACTGAACTGAAGGCTGTGGTGGGAGGGATAGAGAAGCTGAAGATGATGAATGACTACAAAAGGTCATAAAAATTCTTTGGGGGATAATGGAAAAATGTCATGAAATTAGATCAGGTGATAGTTGCAAAACACTAAAAATAGATGAAAAAAATCAATGCAACTGAAATTATATCCCAATAAAGTCATTCAAAACAAAAAAAACAAACAACAAAAGAAACCCAACAAAAACCATGTGACTTTATATATACATATATTTAAAATTTCACTTTTAATTCCCTATTTTATAATTAAATTATAAAGTAATTAATTACATGTTAGTGACTTAGGATCATATGAGTTTCAAGTCATAGTTCCACATCACAAAAACTTTAAACTTCAAGTGAAGGTTTCCTTCCTTATACAGTGATGAAGGAAAAGTAAAAATTGCTTTGGCTACACTCAAGTTTAATTTTGAGAAGTAAACAAGAGTATACTTGAAAGGTCTGTGAGAAATGTAAAATACTTTATAACCCTTGCCACTTCTCATATAACCAAAAACAACCATCAATCACTAACCTGGAGATGGATTAGATAAACTATTGTTGTTGTTGTTGTTCAGCTGCTCAGTCATGTCAAGTTCTGCAACTCCATGAAGTGCAGCACACAAAGCTTCTCTGTCCTTCACTATCTCCCAAAGTTTGCTCAAACTCATGTCCATTGACTTGGTGATGCTATCTAACCACCTCATCCTCTGGCACCTTTCTCCTCCTGCCCTCAATCTTTCCCAGCAACAGGGTGTTTTCCAAATGAGTCTGCTCTTTGTATCAAGTGGGTCTTTTAATTTCATACCATGTGCAGTGATTTCAGACCCCATGAAAATAAAGCTTGTCACTTTTTATCTTCCCCCTTCTATTTGCCATAAAGTGATGGGAGACCAGATGCTATGATGCTACTTTTTTGAATATTGAGTTTTGAGCCAATTTTTATACCCTCCTCTTTCACCATCAAGAGTTTTAGTTCCTCTTCTTGAAGAAATCTGTAGTCGTTCCCACTCTATTGTTTTCCTTTATTTCTTTACATTGTTCACTTAAATAGGTTTTCCTACCTTGTTGCTATTTTTTGGAACCCTGCATTCAGACAGGTGTCTTTCCTTTTCTCCTTTGCCTTTCAATCTACTTTTTTCTCAGTTATAAGTAATTTATACTGTACTGCAAACTATATGGCCAATAACTGAATTACATATACCTTTATTATGTCAGCATAAATAAAGGTATATTATGCTGACATAATAAAGGCATGCCATATTATACTAAGTGCAAAATTTAAATAAAACAAAGGATGTGTGTACAGTATATTTATTGCCTTTTATGACAAAATGAAACAAATTAACATAAAGGCTATCCACAGTTACAACCTACATATGCAGACAATGTCTGAACCAGGATTGTGTACCAAGTTAGTGTTTAAGTTCAGTTCAGTTCAGTTCAGTTGCTCAGTCGTGTCCGACTCTTTGCGAACCCATGAATCGCAGCACGCCAGGCCTCCCTGTCCATCAC
>NW_011479927.1:19573-20586 GCF_000754665.1 Bison bison bison
AAATTTACCTCATTGTCCTGCTTCTCATCCCCAGACAAATCATCGTCTACATCACTACCTGTGCCTTCAATTGCAAGAATACCATTCCTAATGGACGGAATCATGTAGAGCTGCTGAATCACAGAGTTCATGTAACAAGTAGCACCAGCGTTTTTCAGCCCGACAAATCCTTTTGGTGGGCGGGGTCCAACAGGTGGTAGATATTCCCACTCCGTAAGTGCTTCACAAGCTAAAAGAAAAAAAAAGATGTTCATACTATGAAAATAATGATTCTGTCCACTGGTAGCACTGTTGCACTACAAATTACAATTTGCAAGAATTCCATTACCATCGTAACAAAAGTATATTAAGAGACTACATGATTTTCGTAATATGTGCCACTATATAGTGCTGAGTTGCTTTCAGGATCTTAAATTGAGAAACAAAACAATTTCATGTCAAGAGCAGTAATTTCAAAAATTAAAAAAAAAAGGCAATAAAAAGTACTACAATTTTCAACGCTCCTGGTGGGACTTTAAAACGAAAACTAGAAAGCCACCATGCAAAAAGTCTGGCAGCTCTCTATGGAATTACAAATGATTCTGTAATTTTACTCCAAGATGTCTATTTAAAAGAAATGAAAATACATATCCACATAAAATGTGCACATGGATGTTCAGAGCAGCATTCTTCATAACAGCAAAAAACTGGATAAAAGTATCTTCATGTCATCCACTGATAAGTGGATAACTTACTATATATACATAGCAACAAAAAGGAACACCGGCTGACATATACTACTGTGCTCAAGAACTGAAGCAAGTCGTAAGTATTTATGACACATTGAGAATAAGCCTGTTTATAAGGAAAACTATTTGAACCACCTATGCCAGCAAATGTGGAAAACTCAGCAGTGGCCACAGGACTGGATAAGGTCAGTTTTCATTCCAATCCCAAAGAAAGGCAATGCCAAAGAATGCTCAAACTACCGCACAATTGCACTCGTCTCACACACTAGTAAAGTAATGCTCAAT
>NW_011479927.1:23835-24598 GCF_000754665.1 Bison bison bison
ACTGAAACCATAATCACAGAAAACTAGTCAATCTAATCACACTAGGACCACAGCCTTGTCTAACTCAATGAACTAAGCCATGCCCGTGGGGCACCCAAGACGGGCGGGTCATGGTGCAGAGCTCTGATAGAATGTGGTCCACTGGAGAAGGGACTGGCAAACCACTTCAGTATTCTTGCCTTGAGAACCCCATGAACAGTATGAAAAGGCAAAATGATAGGATACTGAAAAGAAGAACTTCCCAGGTCAGTAGGTGCTCAAAATGCTACTGCAGATCAGTGGAGAAATAATTCCAGAAGGAATGAAGGGATGGAGCCAAAGCAAAAACAATACCCAGTTGTGGATGTGACTAGTGATAGAAGCAAGGTCCCATGTTGTAAAGAGCAATGCTGCATAGGAACCTGCAATGTCAGGTTCATGAATCAAGACAAATTGGAAGTGGTCAAACAGGAGATGGCAAGAGTGAATGTTGACATTCTAGGAATCAGCAAACTAAAATGGACTGGAATGGGTGAATTTAACTCAGATGACCATTATATCTACTACTGTGGGCAAGAATCCCTTAGGAGAAATGGGGCAGCCATCATGGTCAACAAAAGAGTCCAAAATGCAGTACTTGGATGCAATCTCAAAAACGACAGAATGATCTCTGTTCGTTTCCAAGGCAAACCATTCAGTATCACGGTAGTCCAAGCCTATGCCCCAACCAGTAATGCTGAAGAAGCTGAAGTTGAATGGTTCTATGAAGACCTACAAGACCTTT
>NW_011479928.1:0-895 GCF_000754665.1 Bison bison bison
CTCCGTCCATGGGATTTTCCAGGCAAGAGTACTGGAGTGGGGTGCCACTGCCTTCTCTGCGTGTGAGTTGAGAGATCATCTATTCAACCACATCCTCTTCACTAGTCGCGAATCTCCTCTCCATGTATTCATCAGTGCCAGATGTTCTCTATTAATTTCACCTTTCAGAAGATGAATTTCCTGGGGCCCTCTGACCCTCTTTAATCTGGTCTGGTAGTTTCGTGGTGTTTTTTTTTTTTTTTCATTTTGAAGTAGCAAATGTGCAATTGTTTTATGTTTTCTCTTTATATTTCTTAAAATTTTTGTGTTGAAGTAGAGTTGATATACAATATTATATGTTACAGGCATATTATATAGTGACTGACATTTTAAGGGTTATACTCCATTTATAGTTATAGGAAAATATTGGCTCTATCCCCCAGGTTAGGCAATATATACTTGTAGCTTATTTTATACATAATAGGTTGTACCTTTTAGTTCCCCTGGGTTTCCCGGTCGTGCTAATGGCAAGAATCTGCCTGTCCTTGCAGGAGACGAAAGAGACACAGATTTGATTCCTGGGTCGGGAAGATCCTTTGAACAAGGGCACGGTAACCCACTCCCATATTCTTGCCTGGAGAATCCTATAGACAGGTGGAGCCTAGCGGGCTACAGTCTATAGGGTTGCAAAGAGTCAGACACGACTGAAATGACTTACACGCACACTTAGTCCCCTACCCCTGTATTGTCCCTCCCAGCTTCCTTCTCCCCACATAACCTCTAGTTTGTCCTATCTGTATTTCTGGCACTCAGCTCTCACTCTGGGATCTTCTGTCACCATCATCATGAGGACTCTCTTCTTTTCCTCTCCTACATTCTACTTTCTGTATTTCATGCATTTTTTTTTCTTGGTTTC
>NW_011479928.1:995-3100 GCF_000754665.1 Bison bison bison
GTAAGTGTCTTTTAATTTCATGGCTGCAGTCACCATCTGCAGTGATTTTGGGGCCCCCAAAAATAAAGTCTGACACTGTTTTCACTGTTTTCCCATCTATTTCCCATGAAGTGATAGGACCAGATGCCATGATCTTCGTGTACTGAATGTTGAGCTTTAAGCCAACTTTTTCACTCTCCACTTTTACTTTCATCAAGAGGCTTTTTAGTTTCTCTTCTCTTTCTGCCATAAGGGTGGTGTCATCTGCATATCTGGGGTTATTGATATTTCTCCCGGCCATTTTGCTATTTAAAATTGTTTAAATTTCTCATCATGTAGCCAGTGTGCAATAAATGTCCATTATGATCATGCAAGAGCAGTGAGGATGACTCTGGGGTGTGAGAGGATTTTTTGAGCATGTGAAATGACACACCTGTTTCAACTGGCTCTTCAACTGACTGCTAAGAAGAGCCCCATCGGTTTATCTCAGGAAACAGAGCTCCACCGTGACTGACTTTGCATCAGTCTCACTTCCATTCTGCTAACAGGTAGTGTGTTCATCCTTCAACTTCCTTCCACTCTTTTCAACTCAAGTTCCCCCTCTGTGATCTAGTCCGTTACTATTATCCCCACTTCACAACTGGGAAAGCTGAAGCCCAGAGAGGTTTTCCTTGCTGTCCCCTGTCCACCTGTCATTCAGCAAAGATTCTCTGTGTGACTGGCCCTGCAAGTTTCACATGGTAATAAGTCAGGAGAGAACAAGAGAAAATGTCACCTGCCCTTTAGGGAAGGGAGTGACTCTGGGTAATGTGGTAACAAATGTGGCAATCCTCCAGTGTCCTGGATGTGGGAAAGTCATGGCACTTTGAGAGGCCATGGTTCCGGATTTCTAACAAGTTCCTTTGTAATGTCCTGTTTGGCCCTCTTTGCCCCTCCCCCCTCCTCCCCAAAGGAGGGTATTCAGGGTCTCCTAACGTGTTCCCAGTGGCTTTCTGACACTACCCCATCCAAGTCCTTCAATCCCCTTCCTAGTCCTCACGCTCTTGCCTAAGGGCAGGAAAGAGCCAGCAACACTCTGGATGGCGTGGTCACTGTCCTCACCTGAATTTCCTGCTGAGGAAGTAGCAGCTGAGAGAACTCAGGGCAGTTCCTGAGGGAGCACACCCATCGGAGCGGGTATAAAGGGTGAGGCTGACACTGGTCACCACCGCCCCACCTGCCCTCAAGATGAAGTCCAGCAGCCTTATCGTCTTCCTGGTGATATTTGCCTTTGGATTCCTGATGCCCTGGGCTGTGGAAGGTGCTCCCAAAGGTGAGTTGAACTCTCTCGGGCCATACGCAGGTACCAAAGTCAGTGATGGCTCAGCATGGGAATAACCTCTTCTTTTTAGCCCCGGGGGCTGGCCTTGAAGCCCTCTTTCCAAAGGCCTATGGCCCTTAATTTCAAGCATGTCTCTGAGGACTTCAACTAAGAGAGTTTCTGTACATCCAGAAATAAGCCCCTGTATTTCTTATTTTTATTTCTCCATTGCTCCTTCTTTACTGTTTTTTTTTCCTCTGTCACATTATTTTGGTCACTATCTGTTTTAGTTTTCCAAATTGTTCTCTGTTTCTCTTCATGTGTTTTTGTTGCTGTTGTTAATGGTCACTCTATTTCTTTCTGTTTGCTGAGACGCAAATAGCACTTTCTATTTGCTTCTCAGTTGATCTGTTCTCCTTTGTTTAATCTCGAATGAGTGGCCTCTCTTGCTGTCACTGGCTCTTTCTGCCTCCCTCCCAGCCAGCCCTGGGCCAGGAATACGTGACCATGAACTCTGTTCAGCACTCCCCGGAGCTGACTTATACAGACATGCAATAGCTGATTGAGAAATCTTCAAGACTTCTGTGAGGTGGTTGATGTCACATTGGTAGCTTGAAATAAGGACTAGTGGGAATATTTATACCAGGGAAACTGGCAAACTCCACACAGTCTCCCTCTTGAAAGATCTAGTGGCACACCACCATCTACACCTTCTTTCCCATTGACTCCCTCTCGGTTGAGGGTTCCGCTGCGCTTGGCACTGTCCCACACCGGCCTTGAAACTGGAATCCTAATGGCTCCCTTCATTCCTCTGGGGTCAGCTACT
>NW_011479928.1:4052-7670 GCF_000754665.1 Bison bison bison
CTGTTTGCTCAGGTAGACAGTAGGCCAGTTGGTGAGCCCGTCAGCCAGCAGGTCAGTCAGCTCATGAATCAGCCTGTCCATTAGACACACGTATGTCAGACACTGGTCTGGGTCCGGTTGGCGGGAGAGAGTCTTCTTTAGGACATGCACCAGCCTCAGATTGGATCCTGAAGTTGGGGAAGAACCAATTTCCATGTATGGGGTGAAGATGGAGTTGGGAATTTGGGTGATGTCCCATGGGGTGAAGCCTCTGAATTGTCACTTTATTTTCATCAGTTAAAGTCACTCCTGGGAAGTGTCCAGTGGTCACCGGCCGCTGTGAGAGGCGCAACCCTGTAGACGACTGCCAGAACGACAGCCACTGCCTGAATGGTTTCAAGTGCTGCAGCGGTCCATGTGGGAATTCATGTGTCCTGCCGGTGAAAGGTGAGAAGATCTAGCAAGCTCCACATCCCCTGGACCTTAATATGCTCTCAACCTAATGGTACCTGTGTATGTGAAAGAGGTTGCTTGACATCTTCCAGTACTTCCCCATTCCCCAAGCAGATCCTCTGCCCTTCAATGACCTTCACCCCTTAGAGTTTTCTAGACAAGTCCCAGGAGGCACCTATGACAGGCCGTGCTGGGTCCTAGGAAGGAAAGCGTCTTGGAATAAGGCAGGACGAAGGAGCATGATACAAGAGGCAAAAGTTCTATCTTTGAATATCATCTCTGCCTCTGACTGGTTGTGTTACTACCAGCAACTATTTCATCCTTGACCTCAGTTTCCCCATCTGTAAAATGGACGCAATTATATCCATGGCGATACTAAATGTAAAAGTGATTTTTAAGACTTGAAGTACTGTTTGCATTCAGAAAATGTTGCTGTGGTTATGGCCCCGATTGGCTGAATTATCTGGAACCACAGGGAACTCTAGTAAGATGCATAGATGTCAGTCTAGCCCAATATTCTGATTTTATCAGAGGGCAGCAGAGAAGAGCCTGTGAAAAGCCTGGATTTTGTCTTGATTCCTACATCAAAGGCCAGCACTGTTTCAACTATTCCAGCACAATGCTCTCTACTTATCCCAGGGGATCTAGGACTTGGTGGTGGAAGGACCATCTGGGTGGGAAGGATATAGGGTCACTTAAATAATTCCTGTGCTGAGGCTCCACTTTGTTTTCTTTCTACAGATTCAACCCTTCCAGGTCAAATACATTAGGACTTCCTGGTCTGTGTGCTCTGGGGATTCCCCCTACTTGCCACCCTGCAAGCCTGGAAAACAATGGAAGCACCTTGGTCAAGATGTGGTTTTGAGACCAATACTCCTTTAGGGACAAGATCTGGCCTGTTTTATCTCAGTATCCCCAGCACCCAGTGTGTAGCTTGGCACACGACAGGAAATGCGTATTGATCAGTGAATAAATAAATGTACTAGGTTTTCTCTGCATTTGCATCTTCCTTGACTCTTTTGAGTGTGGACTAGGGTATAAGGAGTGAGATGAAGAATAAAATGTCTGAATGTGTGGGGTTTCTCCAAAAACCCATAAAATAGCAATCGGAAGAAGAGAGTGTTTTGGTTCCAAGCAGATACAGGTTTAAATCTTACATGCATAGAGGACAGGTTCTGTAGATTTGGGCAATGACTTTGTCCCACTGACCCTTAGTCTTGTCATCTGTAACGTGGAAACGATAACAGCAATGACAATTTCATAAAGTGATCAGGATTAGAGGTGATAACATGTGAAAGGAATAGCTCACTGACCATCACATAGTAGATGATCAGCAAACGTTAGACTTACTTCAGGGCAAACAAGGTGCAAAGAGTTTAAAAAAAATGATTACGTTTGATGACATCAGGAGCAAAATTGACAAACACAAAAAGTTGAAAGATAAATGAGAGCTTAGAAGTAAATACCTGGAATGATTATCACAAACAAAGAAATAGAAAAATATGTGAAGAATTTCTACAGATCAGTAAGAAAAACAGCCAACCTCTTAGAAAAAAATGAACCATGAATAGGATGGACAATCAAATAAGAGGTTATTATAGCAGATTGTATATAGATATATAGGAGCTTCATAGTCACCAGTTACAAGAAAAAACCAATTAAAACAACCAGACACCACTTTTTATTGATCAGAATGGCAAGAATGAAAAGTCTACATTATAGGTCTTCCCTGGTGATCCACTGGTTACGCGTCCACCTGCCAACGCAGGGTTTGATCTTTGGTGCAGGAATATCCCACGTGCTGTGGAGCTTAAGTACACTGAAGCCTGTGTACTTAGAGCCTGTGCTCTGCAGCAAGAGAAGCCGCTGCATGAGAACGCGCGCACCACAGAGAGTAGACTGCACTCGCTGCAGCTGGAGAAAGTCCACACACAGCAATGAAGACCCAGTACAGCCAAAAAAGTAAGATAAACAAATAAATAATCTTTAAGAAAAGGCTACAATATAAACACTCAGAGACTCTTAATAGTTTGCTGATGGAAATGTGAATTGGTACAACCACTTGGAAGAGTGATCTGGTTATGCCCAATAAAACTAAAAAGTTACATATATCATTTAGCAATTTTCCTTTCAGAAACACAGGAAAGACAAAATATTTGCCAATGGGAATCTAATACATGTATTAGGATGTTTAGTATAAGACTGTTCCAAAGAGTCAGAAACTGATACCAGCCTGCATTTGTGAAATAGTTAAATTTCATACTTTGATATGCTTGCTATGCTATAGAAAAATAAAAATAAATTTATATGAATCAATATGAAGACGTATCACAGAAAACTTATTAGGAAAATAAGATTGGTGATACAATGTATAGAATGAAATATTCATATACATTTTAAAATTACACATAAAGGGACTTCCCTGGTGGTCCAGTGGTTGCCTCCGTGCTCCCAATGCATGGGACTGGGTTTGATCCCTGGTCAGGGAACTAGATCCCACACGCCACAGCTAAGAGTTTGCACGTCTCAATTAAAGATCTCAGGACTGCAACTAAGACCTGCCATGACCAAATAAACAAATAAATATGTTTTTTAAAAGTTGCACATAAAATATCAAGCTGGTTATGATTATATACCAAAGAATATACACCAAAAGCAGGAGGATGCCTTCTTTCGTAGAAGAGGAATTAAAAATGAGACAGATAGTGCTGACTGTCTGGAAACTGGTTATTTATCTTCAAGATTTAATACTTTGCTGGGGACCAGCCCCGGCTGATCCAGGGTATTCGAAGGAGAGACGGCGTAGGCGAAGATCAGGAAACAATTGCTTAATTAAACGTTAATTAAGGATATAAAGAGTAATAGAATGAGGATAGCTCAGTGAGGAAATTTAGTGGAGAAAAGCGGCTGAAATAAGGATAGCTCAGTGAGGAAATTCAGTGGAGAAAAGAGGCTGAAATAATTCAGCCAGAAGGTGAGAGAAAGAACAACATGGTGAGACCAAGTTTCGGTGAACAAGGCCCGCACTTTATTTTCCAAAGTAGTTTTTATACCTTAAGTTATGCATAGAGGATAATGGGGGAAGGGGTAGAGTCATGCAGCAAGCCAGGCTTTCTTCCTGCAAACTTATCATATGCAAAAGCTTAGGTGATTTGCATCATCTTCTGGCCCAGAGGCCTGTTAACA
>NW_011479928.1:8631-11434 GCF_000754665.1 Bison bison bison
CGAGAGTGTTCCAGGGTCTGTATTTGATTATGAAATTTCCCTAAGTCCAGGCCAATGTCAGAGCTGTTCCAAACACCTGAGATATGATTTTTGATTTTTTTCCCATTCATAATCTGTCTCATTTACCTTTAAAGATGTCACGCATATCCACGGGTAATCAGCGTAGCATGACAGAGCCATTTTCACTTTTAAAGCCTGTAACTCAGTCCCAATATGTATTATTGCCTCTTTTAAGGCGTCTACTCTCATCTCTAATTTCCTATCTATAGCTTCCTGTGTTGCTAGAGTTAAAGAAACATTTTTAGACATGGTATCGACATATTGGGCAGTATGCACCTGTTGAGTCAATGATATTGCTGCCGCAGTAACAGAAGTAACTGCTGCTATCAAAGCTGATACTCCTAAAATAAGTAAGCCCACAAACCATCACGATCACATTAAATCTTGTAGTTGTTGTAATACAGCAAGACTATAGTTATATCAATAAGTGGTTACATCATAAGATAAGGTGGACGTTGTAACACTACAAAGGAGCAAACATTATACTGAGGGTTTAAACAAGATGAGAGCATGCATTGTTCACAAGTCACTACATTGGGTCCACCAGTGAAAGTCACATGTACATTAAGTTTTCCAGAATCGTTGGTAAAGAGAAAAACATAAGGAGAGGGTAGACGAGCCAAAACAGAATAAGTAGAATTATTTTCCGGTTGGAGTTTGCACTGCAGCAGCCCCGTCAGTCTCGCCGGGATCTCGATGTTTATCTTGCCTCCCCTTCTGGGGGCTCCTCTTTTGTGATCGAAGCAATGGGGGAACTGGATGTCTGGGGGATGCAGCATGTCGAATCAGCCTGTCCGGGATGTAAATTGGAAAATCTGCATCCTGTGGAAAAATACAAGCACATCCTCGACTGCTAGTTAATAATGGGTCAGGACCCTTCCATTGTCCTGAGAGGAGGTCCTTCCATTTAACTAACGGTTTTGCATTTAATTGCTCCAGGCACCAATGACGAAGCATTGCAGTAGTTCCAGCCAGATCAGTATTTAGAATATTTATTACGAAAAGAGCAAATATTTATTATGAGAAGAGCATGTTGCAAGATTTGATGGAGACAGCTATACTTAAACTCCCCTTCTTTAAGTTTTTGAATTTGGATTTTTAATGTTTGATGCGCCCTTTCAACAATGGCCTGTCCCTGGGGAGATTATAAGGGATGACAGTATTATGTTTAATTTGAAATTATATGCAAAATTCCTGAAAAGACTTAGAAGTGTAAGCAGGAGCATTGTCAGTTTTCAGAGCTTTTGGCAGGCTCAAATATGAAAAACAAGTAAAGAGATGTTGTATTACATCTTTAATTGCTTCCCCTGTACGAGCAGTTGCAATAATAACATGAGAAAAGGTGTCTACAGTTAAAGAACAAAGGACAGTTTTCCAAATGAAGAAACATGAGTTAGATCCATTTGCCAGAGTACGTTAGGTTTGAGACCGCGAGGATTAACTCCCATAGGTAGACTATTATAAACAGTGGGGCAATATAAGCAAGAGCACACAATCTCTCAAGCAGTCTCTCTGGGAATTTGGAATTGATATCTTAAAGCAGTAGCATATTGATGATGAAGTGAGTGAGAGGCTCTGGCCTCCTCAATCACAGTAGCCACTGTATTTCTGGTTAACAAGTCAGCCAAATCATTAAAGGCATTTAAAGGGCCAGGCAATCCGGAATGAGCCCAAATGTGTCCAATGAAAAATACTTTATTTCTTTTCCAAATTTGTTGCTGTAATTTAGTTAACAAATGAAATATGGTAGTTTTATTTTCAGACAAAAACCGCAGTTTCAATGTGTGGAAACAACCTGACAATATACTGAGAATCAGAATAAAGGTTAAATTCCTCAACTGCAAACATAGCAAAAGCCTTTATGACTGTTGTTATTTCAGCTCTTTGAGCTGAAGTTTTTGTGTTTTTAAAACTTTTTGGTGATTTTTAGTAACTATGGAGGCTTTACCATTTGTTGACCCATCAGTAAAAACTATTTGAACATTTGGAACAGGAGATTGTTTACATCTCACAGGAGAAATAACTGGGTGTCTGGATATAAAATTCAGCAAAACATGTGAAGGTAAATGATGCAAAAATTTGACCAAAATAGTGTCCTATAGCAATCTGCCAATCCTCATCAAACATTAGAAAAGCATCGAGTTGTTCCTTATTATATGGAATTACAATTTCTGATGGCTCTTTACCAAATAATTTAATGTTCCACTTTTTTAATTTAATATCAAAGTAGCTGTCAATCTTGGATAAGAAGCCACTACTTTTTTAGTTTGAGTGGGAAGATGGACCCACTCTAGGGGGCCGTTTTGCTATAAAACCAAGTTTTTGTCTAGTTACCCCAATTACACCTATGGGGGTTTTATGGCAAAGGAATTGTCAAGCAGTTGTCAATTTAATTTTTAAAATTTTTAAAATTTACATTTTAACAACATAAATTTAGAGATATGTTAATTTAGGTCTAATGTTTAGTTTAGGTCTCTGTATAAATTTAAATAATAAATGTATAACCTCCTTATCTCATTTTGGTATACAGATATACCTAAATGCAAAATGTATTTATATATGGCAACAAGTATAAACTTATTGACATACAATATATATAAATCAATATACTTGAATTAATCTTATAATTAATATATTAATTCATATATATTACAGCAATACAACATATACACAGCTAATACCAACCAACACAAACCAATGTACTGTAATAATACATGTCACACATATATAATATACAGTATAT
>NW_011479929.1:0-801 GCF_000754665.1 Bison bison bison
CAAAGTAATTTGCCTATTCCTTACTCTTCATCCCTTTTCATTCCCAATAAGAAGGCTACACTTAGCTGACATTAAAAGTTGGGACCTCAGAGGCATCAGTTCAGTTCAGTTGCTTAGTCATATCTGACTCTTTGAGACCCCATGTCAGACTTCCCTGTCCATCATCAACTCCCAGAACTTGCTCAAACTCATGTCCATCGAGTCAGAAATGCCATCCAACCATCTTATCCTCTGTTGCCCCTTCTCCTGGTGCCTTCAACCCTTCCCAGCATCAGAGTCATTTCCTGTGAGTCAGTTCTTTGCATCAGGTGGCCAAAGTATTGGAGTTTCAGCTTCAGCACCAGTCCTTCCAATGAGTATTTGGGACTGATTTCCTTTAGGATGGACTGGTTGGATCTTCTTGCTGTCCAAGGGACTCTCAAGAGACATCTCCAACACCACAGTTTAAAAGCATCAAATCTTCAGCTTCCTTTATAGTCCAACTCTCACATCCATACATGACTACTGGGAAAAGTATCACTGATTAGATAGACCTTTGTCAGCAAATTAATGTCCGGTTTTTAATATGCTATCTAGTTTGACTGTAGCTTTTCTTCCAAGTAGCAAGTGCCTTTTAATTTCATGGTGGCAGTCACCATCTGCAGTGATTTTGGAGCCCCCAAAAATAAAGTCTGTCACTGTTTCCATTGTTTCCCCATCTATTTGCCGTGAAGTTATGGGACCGGATGCCATGATCTTACTTTTTAAATGTTGAGTTTTAAGCCAACTTTTTCACTCTCCTTTTTCACCTTCATCAAGAGG
>NW_011479929.1:901-1942 GCF_000754665.1 Bison bison bison
AAGAATTGGACATGACTGAAGCAACTGAACACATTGACTACCAACTCTGTCTACCCAACGTCCACTTGTGTGCACTGTTCTAAGAACAGAGGATATAAAAGTACACAAGACAGGTGAGGTACCTGATCCTGGTACCTTTGCCTTCTTGATCCTGGCCCTCATTACTTACAAGTGGACTGTTACAATTGCCTTCCATGTATCTCTTTCCCATAATTCTCTATGTCTGACACACAGTGGACCCATGGTAAATATTTGGCTAATTTTGTCCAATTAAAACTGTTCTTCACATATTGCCTTATGCACAGCTCAGAGATCATAACTCTGATATTTATTATTTGATGCTATATTTCCTACTTCACCCTAGTTTGCCTCACACTTAAGACACTTTGATCAAATTGGATGACATTCTATTCCATGTACATTTTGGTTCAATTCTGGTCTCCTTCATACCCAGACACTGTACACAATCAAAGCCCTACTAATGCTACTTTTATTTGAAGTCTTTTCTTAGCTCCCTAACTGGCAGTATTTGTGCCCAAATCTGATTTCCATAGTGTTGTATTTGTGACACCATGATGTCCTGTAATGTGAGTATTTGTGTACAAATCTGGTTCTCATATTAGACTAAGTAAGCCTCCTGCAATGAGGGAGGCCTGGGTTCGATCTCTGGATTGTGTAAATCCCCTGGAGAAGAGAAAGGCCAAATATCAAAATGAATCCGCCACAGGCATACATGTGTTCCCCATACAATTATGTAAAGTTTAAAAATAAAATAAAATTAAAAAAAAAAAAAAAAGAAAAGAAAGGCTACCCACTTCAGTATTCTGAAGTGGAGAATTCCACGGACTGCATAGTCCATGGTGTCGAAAAGAGTCAGACATGACTGAATGACTTTCACTTCACTTTTCAAGCCTTCTGAGTGTAGGGCCATATTTGACACTTTATATTCCCTAACGTGCCTCTTACTGAACTTTGAAGAATTGGTTGATAACTGAATAAATGGACTATTAGGATATGAGACACAAATCTTCAAAGTTCAGT
>NW_011479929.1:3527-5785 GCF_000754665.1 Bison bison bison
ATGGACTACAGCCTACCAGGCTCCTCCATCCATGGAATTTTCCAGGCAAGAGTACTGGAGTGGGGTGCCATTGCCTTCTCCTGTTCTTCTTTTAGTATGTTGTATTACACTGATTTATGGATAGTAAAATTCTTCAATTACTGGGTTAAATCTCACTTGGTCATGGTATTTAATTCTTAGTTGTTGCTCAGTTTGGTTTATGGCTATTTACTATTTGATTTTTTTAACCATATATTCAAAAAGGATATTGGTTTGAAATTTTGTTTCCTTGTGACGTCTGTATCTGATATTGTGTAAGTGTTACTGACTGAATGTTAAGTCCAAAAGTCTTGTATTGAAACATCACCCCTTCATGTGACGGCATTAAGAGGTAGAACCTTTTGGAGATAATTAAAATTATATGAAGTCATGAGGGTGGGAGCCTCATAAATGGGATTTATGTCCTTGTATGAATCACTAGAGACCTTGCTTGGTCTCTCTCTGCCAAATGAGGATACAATGAGAAGCTGGTGGTTTGTAATCCAAAAGAAAGATCTCACTAGAAGCAACCAAGTGTGTTGGCACCCTGATCTCAGACTTCCTGACTCCAAAGCTATGAGAAATCTCTGTTGAATATAATTTACCCCATCTGTGGTATTTTTCTTATAGTAGCCACAGCTGCTGTAATGCTGGACTTACAGAATGAGTTAACAAAGGTTCTATAGTCTCATATTTTTCGAAGGATTAGTATTAATAATTTTAGTTTTGGTAAAATTTACCATAGATACTTCCTGGACCTAGGATTTTCTTTGTCATAATTTACTTAGCTTTACTTTGCATATTACTTTTAGCTGTCTGATTACAGTGTTCTTTCTGGCATCTTCTGTTGTTCCTTTTACTTACATGACACTTGTATGGACAGAGACCCTTGTCTCAATTTCCCACTGTTTCAGATGAGACCAGATTATAATATTTAATAAGATTTGTTGCAGATTTGGGTATGACACATGAATTACTATGCATAAAGCAATCTTAAAATTGCAAATTAGATGTATCCACACACAGAATTCACCCAAGGTCTCCTGTGTTCCTCTTCTCATGTTAGGCCTTGAGCTGCCAAAATTTTCCTCCAGGTCTCATAAGAAGTTTATCTACTCTGGCACACAGATCTCAAATTCTAAAGATTAGCTAAACTTAATTTTACTCTCTGCAGATATGTTATTCTATTACTTTATTATTCAAACACTTAGTTTTCACTTGTTTGAAGTTTTCCATTTTAGAATGAAATCTAGTTTACTTTTCTAAAACTAAAAAGAACATCAACTTTCCCTGCAACCCCAGAACAAAGGGATTACCATCTCTTAAAGGTGAATCTGTACTACCATTTCTAGAGAAAGAGGAAAGAAACGGTAAAAGTATAGTACTATGTCTTTAAAATGGCAATTGTCATCTGGATTAAAAAAACTAGAATCTTGTCATTTCAAGACACCATATTCATCTAAGTCATATCATCATGGAATGTTTAAGAAAAGAAGGAATCTGAGAAATATTTAGATAACTGATAATAATTAGATCAATTAATTCTATTGTTGAGAAAATTGAGACTTTTTAAGTTAAAAAGTCAAGTGACTTGCCCAAAACTTGTGATGAACAGAGACTTATTGGAACTCAGGATAGCTACATACATACTCTATATATACCCACATATTCACACACTTACACAGACACTTGATCCAACATATTGGAATGTTTGTCCTACTTGAATTACAAACAATATTTGATTCATGGTGAAAGAAAGGGTGCAAACAGCAACCATTTCCTGTTTCCTCAAGCTAACTCTGGGTAAACAAAAGTTCATCTTAACCTGCTGACTCTTGCCCTTCCAGTTAATGTGTGCTGATCAAAACCATATTATAAAAGCCCCTCTTCAAAATTCAGTAATACTTCTCCAAATTTTATGCTGAATATAAATCTAAAAGTTATAACTTCCATTTAAAACAAATAATCCATACACCAACCCCAAGTCCTCGGCAGTATGATCGTGGACAGTTGTCGTCCCTTCTCTCTCCCCACTGCCCCCACCGTATTTAACTCCTCACCGTGACTTGTTGGAAATGTAGTTGGAATGTCTGTATCCACCTGTGCATTGTGGCCAGTCTCTGAACTGAAACTTTTATGACCATTGAATTCGTGTCCTTAACCACTGTGTAAATAATAAATTCATGATGACTTCTACCTTAAAAAAAAAAAAAAGCCTACATTGAAGTATGTATTATTAT
>NW_011479929.1:5885-7700 GCF_000754665.1 Bison bison bison
GAAAAGACCCTGATGCTCTGAAAGGTTGATGGCAGAAGGAGAAGGGGCAACAGAGGATGAGATGGTTGGATGGCATCACCGACTCAATGCACGTGAATTTGGGTGGACTCCGGAAGTAGGTTATGGACAGGGAGGCCTGGAATGCTGTAGTTCATGGGGTCACAAAGAGTCGGACACAACTGAGTGACTGAACTGAACTGAACTGAATGATCTGGAAGATCTTTTCATGGGTTTATTGGCTATCTTGGGGGGGAAAATGTCTATTAAATACTTATTGTCTCATTGGTTATTTGTAATTTTACTGTCAAGCCATGAGTTCTTTAATTATTCTGGGTACTATACACTTTTCAGTTGTTTTTTCAAATATTTTCACTCTTTCTGTAGGTTGGCTTTTCACTTTCTTGATAGTCTCCTTGGAAGAGAGCATCTTTTTATTAATGACTTTTAGATGTCATTCTATGTGATTTTTTTGACTGTGCTTTTGGGATCATATCTAATAAATCACTGCCAATCCATGGTCATGAAGGTTTAGACCTATGTTTACTTCCAAGAGTTTTGTAGATTTGTTGCTTGTAATAAGTTTTAGATTCATTTTGAGTTAGATCTTTGTGTATGGTGTGAGGTAAGGGTGAAGTCCAACTTCATTCTTTTTCATGTCGATATCCATTCATCACCTCATTATTTGTTGAAGCAGTTACTTTTTCCCCACTGAATTTTCTTGAAATTGTTGTAAGTCAGTTTATTATAAATGTAACAGTTTATTTCTGGGCTATAATTGCATTACATTGATCAGTTTATATTTATATCTACCTGCCTACCTACATATGGATACATGTCTTTACACAAATAGTATAATATCTTGACTACTATAGTTTTGTGTTGGAAGGTTCAAAATTGGAAAGTGTGAGTTTTCTCATTTGTTCTTTTTTAAAGATTGTTTGGCTATTCTGAGTTTCTTGCATTTCCATGTGAATTTTACGATCAGCTTGTCACTTTCTACAAAGAATCTAACTTAGATTTTGATAAGGGTTTGTTAAATTTGTAAATCAGCTGTGGAAGTATTGCTGTCTTAACGATATATAGTCTTCTGATCCATGAACGTAGAATATTTTTCTCTGTCTTCTTCAGTTTCTTTCAGTGATTTACAATTATCAGTGCTTTGTCCTGCACTTATTTCGTTAAATTTTTAAGTATTCTGTTTTATACTATTAAAATGGAATTATTAACTTCGTTTTTGTATTTTTTACCAACTTATAGAAATACATTTGATTTTTTTATATTGATCTTGTTTCTTGCAATCTTGTTGAGTTTTCTTTTTGTTAGCTTTAACTTTTTTCTCTAATGATTTTCTATATATTTACAAGTATATACCATTTGTAAATATAATTTTAATTGCTCCTTTCAAATATGGATGCCTTTACCTTCTTTTTCTTCCTTAATTTCCCTGGCTATAACCTACAATACACTGTTGAAGAGAAATGGTGAGAACAAACATCTTTATCTTGTTACTAATCACAGGAAGAAAGCTTTTCTTCTTCCACAATTAGTGTGTTGTGATCTTTGGGTTTTTTTGTTTGTTTGTTTGTCAATGACCTTTATTAGATTGAGGATGTTCTATTTCTATCTTGTATAGTATTTTATTATAGGGAAACAATGGATTTTGTCAAATATTTTTCCTGCATCTATTGAAATTATCATACAGTTATTGTTCTTCTTTTGCTGCTGCTGCTGCTAAGTCGCTTCAGCCGTGTCCGACTCTGTGCGACCCCACAGACGGAAGCCCACTAGGCTCCCCCGTCCCTGGGATTCTCCAGG
>NW_011479929.1:8038-9960 GCF_000754665.1 Bison bison bison
TATGAACTAAATGCTTGTGATGGATTGAATAGTATCCTTCAAAAATTCATTCACTTGGAACCTCAGAATGGGACCTTATTTGGCAATAAGATTGTTGCAGATGTAATAAGTTAAGGTGAGGTCATACTGGATTGTTTCTGTTATTTAGTTGCTAAGTCACGTCCGATTCTTTGTGACCCCATGGAGTGTCGCATGCCAGGCTTCCCAGTCCTTCACTATCTCCCGGAGTTTGCTCAAACTCATGTCCACTGAGTCGGTGATGCCATCCAGCCTCTCATCCTCTGTTGTCCTCTTCTCCTCCTGCCTTCAATATTTCCCAGCATCAGGGTCTTTTCCAATGAGTCAGCTCTTTGCGTCAGGTGGTCAAAGATTAGGGTGGTTCTAGTTCGGAGACTGGTATCCTTATAAGAAGAGGGAAGTTTGGATACACACACACACATACACACATACAGGAGGAAAGTTAGTTGTGTGACAACTAAGGCAGAGATGGGAGTTCTGCAAGCCAAGGAAAGCCAGATTGACTGGTGGCAACCATGAGAACTAGGAAGAGGCAAGAATACTTCCCTAAAGCCTTCTCTCAAACCTATGAGAGAATGATTATCTATTGTTTTAAACCATCTAGTTGGTGGTAGTACCTTGTTATGGCAGCCTGGGAAACTCCCACTTTGCCCAGGTCCTGGAAGTATCTTCCTTTGAAGGATATACTTCTCCTAACCATGTTAATTCCTAGACTGGCTTAGAAAACTAGGCAGAGTGACTGTCATTTGCATGTTTAAAAGTTTCTGGAAATGATTCTCTTTGGTGAATTCTGTTTGCCAGGCCTTCCCCCAATGCTGTTGAAGAACCCCTGTGGATAAACATTGGGAAGTTCAAATAAACCTAGGTCAAATCTAAGATCATAAGGCATTAAAAATGCCTAAGAATTATTTTGCCAGTCATAGTCTATAACTTTACAACCAAAAAGGGATAGGAATTTTAGCATAAATTAACATAGTTACATAAAACCCACTTGAGAATCAAACGCACAGAAATGAGGAGGTAGGCACATGAGACTGTGGCTTTGGAGCTAAGAAACCTGGCTTGAACATGGAATCTCAGTTCCTCTCCCTTCACCCTAGGGAAGTGATCTAGGTCAAGGCAGATAATGGCTCTAAGCCTCCATTCATGAAGCCACAGAATAGGGATAATGAGATTGCTGTTCTGAGATTTTATGAAAATTGAGCTAACACAACACAGTACATTGCAATGTTCCTGGCAGATATTACACCCCCCATCAAGGCTAATATTAGGTTAAACAAAAATCCACAAATATAGATATATCTTTCAGAAAGATAAAATCAATTTGGGAAATTGTTTGGACTGTAAAGGGTGAAGGCAGAACTCATTCTTATCTGTCTTCATCTGTCTTCTTATCTGTCTTCATTTAATTCCATCCCCAAAGTTAGACTTTCGAGAATGCCTTCCTCACCTCTTTAAATTTCTTACACAACTTGTTGGAATTGTTCCCAGTAGCTCTGTTAAATGTTTAACATACAGAGTTTCGTGTTCACTTTATCCAGTTTTCTTTCAAATCTGGTCTGCTCACTAAGCCCCTTCAAGCTATCATTCAATTTCAGTCCCCTGCTGTTGGAATCTGCCAGAGTCAAAGAACAACTTCCTCAGCTTAGGTGTGACCATCTATTAATATTTGCACGGCTTGGACTCCATGGCTTAGATCTAAGTGAGGGTTAGATCAGATCAACATGCCAATCTTGAAGTTCCAAGTTCTCTCTTCACCCTGGCCCCCTGGCATGGTGCCAGAGCGTTGAGGTCAAGGGCAGTGGGAGAGAGCCCTGTGGGGCTGTGGAGCATCCCTGCCAGCTGTGGGGCTTTTTCTTTTCTCCCTTCCAGTGACACCACGTCCCAGTGCCCAAGCATCTGCA
>NW_011479929.1:10060-11792 GCF_000754665.1 Bison bison bison
AACTCAGTCATGTCAGACTCTTTGCAACTGCATGGACTATAGTCCGTCAGGCTCTTCTGCCATGGGACTCTCCAAGCAATGCTGGAGTGGGTTGCCATGCCCTTTTCCAGGGGATATTCCTGACCCAGGAATCAAACCTGAATCTCTTACATCTCCTGTATTGACAGGCACGTTCTTTACAATTAGCACCTCCTTGGAAGCCCCACAATATATATATGCCTCTCCTAAAAGGCAGCACTCTGATTTAGCCACAGTATTGTAACTGTGACCTTACTAGTCCCAAGAACAGTGAGATTATTAGTTGGGTAATCTGGGATTTTATTTTCCATTGGTGTGGATGTTCACACTGAATTTAAACAGAGAACATTACTGGATGTTCCGATTGACCCTGTGACACGTAACATCTCTGGTATTTTTCAGGAAGACTACTGTCAGGCAAGGAATCTCCCCCATTCTGCCATATTGTAATTTATCAAAATCTATTTCATGCCAGCCATCTAAAGGTAAGACTTTGATTTATTTTTCTTAGAGTTTATCTTGTTGATTTTATTCAGCCTAACATTCTGGGGAGTCAGGATCATTGAGGATCTTGATTGTGTCATTGCTTTATCCAGTAAGCCATTATGGAATCTCTGTGGAATAATAAGTGCCTTTTTGAATATCATTTTTCCCAGTCAAGGTAAACTCACTGTATTGACTTACTCAAGTTTATTTCTCGGTATGGTTTTTATCCCAATGCTCAAATCAGACTTGTCCTGAAATATCTACCCTTTTCCCTCCTGCATGGTCAAAATTTTGACTCCTAGTCCTGTTACCAAGGCTCTTGCCCAGAATCCTACCCCTTCCCTTCCCTTCAATGGAAGCCAGCTGCTCTTATGAAAGTTTCAGGACAACACTTCAACTAATTCAGTAACAGTCTTATTTTCACCAACTAATAAAGACTGTATTTTCCTTTATGCTTTCTAAATGGAGGCATGATTTCATAAAATATAACTTTTAACTCTGATTTTAGTCTGGCATACAAAGGTTGTCTGTAAGCAGTGGAAGGAACAGGACTAAGACTTGTGATTATGTATGGACCCATGGCACTGACCTATGATTATGTATAGACCCATGGTACCGAAGCATACTTCTTGCTCTATTGTAGATGGCTTGAAGATTACTTGTTTAAAGTTCTAGGAGGTCTGAGACTATAAGCTGCTTTTGTTTGCAGTTATATCCTCAATGCTGAATATAGTGCCTGGCAAATAGTATGCACTTAGTACATGTTCAATGAATGAATGGAGGTAGAATAAACAGCATAGGCAAAAACCCTAATCAAAGTCAGCTACTGAAGCCCTGGATTCATCTACATATTCACCCTATCATCCACCAAATATTTACTGGATGCCTACATGCCGAGTACTAGGTTTATAGTGGGAATTTGAGTGATAGTTTCCTTGCCTTTAGAGGACTTACAATCTAGTGTGCAGAGAGAAAACAATGAGCCAAAAATCAAACCGTTTCAGATAAAGACATGTGCCCAAGAAGAAAACAGTGTTTGTAGGGTGATGATCTTAATGTGACAGAAATTGATCCAGGGGCCTCCTAAGCAACTAGTTTCCTCTGTGGCCAAGGATATGTGGGAAATGACAGTAAGAATCTTCGAGCCCACTCTGTGACCTTCCAAAAAAAAAACAAATGCTATACAAATCTCGAACTTGAGACTCTTCTCTTTAATCATATGAACTAA
>NW_011479929.1:12295-13393 GCF_000754665.1 Bison bison bison
CTCTTCTCTTTTTTTTTTTTTTTTTGGTTTTAAGTATTTGAGGTGTTTTTATTTATTTATAATTTTATTTTATATAGGAGTATCATTGATTAGCAGTGTTGTGCTAGTTTCAGGTGTACAGCACAGTCATGCAGTTATACATACACGTGTATCTATTCTTTTTCAAATTCTTTTCCCATTTAGGTTATTGCAGAATATCAAGCAGAGTTCCCTATGCTATAAAGTAAGTTATTGTGGGATATGTGTTTTAAAAGTGATAACTCTCTGCACTTTGTAACACAGCCTTTGAAATTACTTATTACCAAGCAAGATCTAAGAATGACAAATAGACAAAAATTTGCAAGTTCATAGTGATATCTACTCATTTATTGATTTCAGTTGGGAATAAGGTTAATCTTTCTGTTCTTTCATGAACACACAATTATTTCACTGAGCTACCAAATTTAAGAATCTGGGTATATTTCTGTTCATTTGATATATTAATATAACTGTAGCCATATAAGGCTACAGATTCATACATGACAAAGGCTAATTTGGAATGTAAACTATACCCTAATTTGGGGTGAGCACCATAATTAAGTGACAAAAACCTTGCAAAGCACCTTTACCTTATTTTTGTATTTGGGGATTCTTTACACCTGAAATGTGGAAATTTGAAGCAATTGTGTAGAATACAAGGACAGCATAAATATACACTGATGAAAATGTCTGACACAGCAACGACCGTAAATAGTAAGGGGTTGGCATGTGCCAAGACCCTGGGTTAGGAAAGGCTTCTTGGCCTGCTGCCAGGGTTAAACCTGAGACCAAAGATGATCATGTGGTTTGATAGCCCACTTTAGTCTCTAATACCACAGGTGTCCCAACTCTAGCCATTCCAGCATTAAACTACTAACACCACAATGGTCTGTGAACGTCACTGACGTTTAGAAAATCAGGATCAAATGACAGCCATGTTTGCACTGCCCTGCTAGCTAAACCACAAGGACAAAATCATTCAGTGATACTCGGGTATTTTCCACCTGTGTTCTCTCACCCAGCACCCGCCATAAATCTTTATAATAGCATGTGTCACGTTGCTGTACTTACTAGTTTCTG
>NW_011479929.1:13493-15482 GCF_000754665.1 Bison bison bison
GTATCATAGGGCATCAATTTTCAAATGTAGCCAAGGGACCCCTGGGAGCCCCTGAGGTTTCTTTAGGGTATCAGTGAAGTAGAAATTTTTCATAACACTAAAATAGTTTTTGCCTTTTACATTCTTTTTTTGAAAAATTTTATTTATTTTTATTGAAATATAGTTGTTTTACAATGTCGTTACTTTCTGTTTTACCACAAAGTGAATCAGTTAGTTATATATATACTGGGTTTGCCAACCCAGTACATATATCCCCTTTTTATTTTAGATTTCCTTATTTAGATCACCATGGAGCACTAAGGAGTGTTCCCTGTGCTATAAAGTAAGTTATCTATTTTATATATAGTTGTGTATATATGTCAATCCTTATCTCCTGTTTCAACTCACCCCTATGTTTCCCCCTTGGTTTCCATGTTTGTTCTCTATGTCTGGAGTCCTCTTTCTTTCATGAGTATATAGTGGACTCTTTCAAAGGCTATACAACAGGTGATTTTGCAATGGGCTGAATGCAGAAGCAGATATGGAAGTCCACCCTTCAAGAGATTTCTAATACTATAAAGTGCTGTTACCCTCCTCGCTCATGTATTTCTGGAAAATGGAATTATTCCATAAAAAATGTTGTGTTTGTATGTAATGGTTTTAGTATTGCTCTATTAATTAAACTTTTTTGCTTTTAAATAATTTATTATTGATTCACATGCAGTGGTAAGAAATAATAGAGAGATCACTTTTATTCTTTGCCAAGTTTACCCCAAGGGCAACATCTTGTAAAACTGCAGTACCATAGCACAGCCAGGTATTGACCTTGATCCAATCAAGAACAGAGGGAACAATTCCATCCTTGGGAGGTTATGGCCCTTTATTAGCCACACTCACCATCCCCCACCATAGCTCCTGGTAACCAAGAATCTGTTCTCAACTCTTACAATCTGTTAGTTAAATGAATTAATACATAAATACATTAACCTTTTAAAATCGATTTTAGTTATTTATACAGAACATTCTGATAGGTATAACTCACAATTACAAGAGGTCTTTGGCATGTGCAGTAATTTTGAAGAGTGTAAGAGATCCTAAGATGAAAATGTTTGAGAGGTACCAGGGTCATGGTTGGGAGCACAGAATGCAAGGGCTCCCTTCCCGCCTCCACCAGCTTCTAGTTGTGAATTGGACAAGTACTAAGCCTCTATGTCTATCAGTTTCTTAATCAGTAAAGTGGGGAAAACCTCATCAGAACATTCAAATTCAGTGAGTTCATGTATATAAAGTACCTTGAAAAATGCTTGGCACATAGTAATTATTATGTAAGAGTTCAGGGTTGTTCTTGTCAGATGCCTGCATCTAGCCATGGTTGTGTGTGAAAGGGCCAACTGAGAACACAGGAGCAGCTCTGTGCCTTGACCCCACACTTAGAATATATTAATAATTTGCCCCTGTGCTCTCTCCATGTCTGGATCCCACCTCTTATCTGTGTTGAGTCAAATTCTACCTCTTCTGCTCAGTGTTTCTTGAATACTTTCACACTCTCTGAAAACCCAGATCACTCATTTATGGCTCTTGTTTGCTACATTTAATCACATGCCTTATTAGCTGAGTCTTGAAGTGTTTTAGTTTAACTACGTCTTGCCAGCACATCTTGATTGTGAGCGTCTGAGACTTAAAGGGTCTTCTCTATTCTTAATTCCCTAAACATGAGATACTTAGGATATGCCTTTTTTGAATGAGTGAACTGTATGCCAGAATATATGTTAGTTGCACAGTCTTGTCTGAGTCTTTGTGACCCCATGGACTGTAGCCCACCAGGCTCCTCTGTCCATGGAATTCTCCAAGCCATTTCCTTCTCTGGGGGATCTTCCTGACGGATGGATTGAATCCAGTTCTCCTGCATTGCAGGCAGATTTTTTACCATCTGAGTTACAGGGAAGTCCCAGAATATAAGACCTGTATTAATCCTAAGCCTAAATATTCTATTTGATAACATATTTCTAG
>NW_011479929.1:18690-19248 GCF_000754665.1 Bison bison bison
ATCCGGTTCATTAAGATTTTTTTTTTTTTTTTGGTGCAGTTCTTCTATGTATTCTTTCTATCTCTTCTTGATCTCTTCTGTATCTACTAGGTCTCTACCATTTCTGTCTTTTATGGTGCCCATTTTGGGGGGAAATAGTCCCTTGATATTTCCAATTTTCATGAAGAGATATTTAGTCTTTCCCCTTCTGTGATGTTCCTATATTTTCACGTTCATTGAATAAGGTCTTCTTGTCTCTCCTTTCTATTCTGTGGAACTCTGCATTTAATTGGACGTGACTTTCCCTTTCTCCTTTGCTTTTCACTTCTCTTTTTTCTTCAGCTATTTGCAAAGCCTCCTCAGATAACCACTTTGCATTCCTCCTTTTCTTTCTCTTTGGGATGGTTTTGTCGGCTGCCTCCTGTACAATATTACAGACCTCCGTCCATAGTTCTTCAAGTACACTGTTTACAAGTTCTAATCCCCTGAATCTATTTGACACCTCCACTGCATATTCATAGGGGATTTGATTTAAGTCATACCTGGCTGGCCTAGTGATTTTCCCCTCTTTCTTTAGTT
>NW_011479930.1:0-504 GCF_000754665.1 Bison bison bison
CGCGCAGTGCCTGCACTGAACCAGGCTGGCTCCTGCCCTCGGGCAGGACCCTGAGAAACACTCCAGAGCCCACCCCGGGTCCCTGCACCGAAGCAGGCTGGCTCCTGCCTTCGTTCAAGCACCTGGCAAAGTAACCACCGGGAGACTCCAGCTCGCTCCCTGCCCGTCCACTTCGCTGTGTCCTGCATTTGGTCCCTCTCCGGGACAAAGCCCTGATCCCGCAGCTCCCTCCCGGCACTGAACCCGCAACGGGGGCTTGGCCTGCTTCAAGACCCCGAGAAATACATCTCGGTCGGCGCCCTGAAGAAGCAGTCTAGGGCCTGCCTTCTTCGATTCCCGCGACGCACACTCCTGAGCCCACAGCTGCGTGCCCGCCCTGAACTCGGATGGATGCTGCCCTTGCGCAACCCCCCACCCCCCCGCCCCCCACACACACACTAAACACGCCTGAGCGTTCATCTTGGTCCCTGAGCTCAACCACGGTGGTTTCTGCCCCTGGCCAAG
>NW_011479930.1:604-954 GCF_000754665.1 Bison bison bison
GGCCGTGCCCTCGTTCAATACCCGGGAAACACTGCTGAGCCCGCATCTTGGTCCCCGCGCTGAACCTGGCCGGGTACCACCCCCAGGAAATACTCCTGAAGCTGCATCTCGGTCTCGGCCCTGAACCTGTCTAGGTCTGGCCCTTGTTAGATTTGCCCAGCACAGACCCCTGAGCCCATCTATTTGCCTGCCCTGAAGGAGGCTGGGTCCTGCCCATGGCCTGGCGCCGACAAACACTCCTTAGCCCACCGCGCAGTGCCTGCACTGAACCAGGCTGGCTCCTGCCCTCGGGCAAGACCCTGACAAACACTCCTGAACCCACCCGGGTCCCTGCACTGAAGCAGGCTGGC
>NW_011479930.1:2754-3725 GCF_000754665.1 Bison bison bison
GTGCCCGCCCTGAACTCGGATGGATGCTGCCCTTGAGCAACACCCCCTCCCTGCACACACACACACAAAACACGCCTGAGCGTTCATCTCGGTCCCTGAGCTCAACCACGGAGGTTTCTGCCCCTGGCCAAGGCCCCCGACAAACAATCCTGAGCCCAAACCTGGCCCCTGGCCCCGAACGACGGTGAGGCCTCCCCTTGTTCAAACCCCTCAGAGTCACTGCTGCGCCCTCATCTCACGCGCTGCACCAAACCAGGCTGGCTTCCGCCCTTCCTGAAGTGCCCGTCTAAACTCCTGAGCCCCGTCTCGATCACTGAACGGAACCAGTCGAGGTCCTGCCCTTGTGCGGGCCCCTAGCACAGAATCCCGACCCCACCTCACGGTCCTGCAGTCAAGCAGGCTTTCGTTGGATTTGCATGTTCGAGTCCCGGAAACATAATCCTGAGCGCGCATCTCAGTCCTGCCCCGAAGCAGGCTGGGTCCTTCCCATGTTAAAGCCCCGAGAAGCACTCCTGAGCCCACATCGGGTTCCCTGCTCTCAATCAGGCTAGGTCCTGCTCTTGGACCGACCCCCGGCAAACACTCCTGAGCCTGCATCGGTGGCTGTTCTCAACTGGGCGGTGCCCGGCACTTCTTCTCGACCCTGACAAACACTCCTGAGCCAACACCACGGTTCCTGCACGGGACGAGGCTGGATCCCACCCGGCGTCAGTCCCCCGACAGACCCGCCTGAGCCTGCCTCGCGGCCACGGCACGCACCTAGGCTGGGGCCTCCCCTGCTGCACAGCGCCGTCCAACGCCCCCGAGACAACATCTCCTTCCATGCACCGGCCGCGGCTCCAGCAAGCACTTGCTGAAGCCACCGGCAAATGCGCCTGTGCCCACCCCTCGGGCGCTGCACTGAACCAGTCGAGGCTCTGCCCTTGGGAGCTACCTCAGCACGTCCTCCTGAGGCCTCCTCTCGCACTCTG
>NW_011479930.1:4005-6153 GCF_000754665.1 Bison bison bison
CCATCTCTGTGTCTGCCCTGAAGGAGGCTGGGTCCTGCCCATGCCCGGCGCCGACAGACACTCCTGAGACCCCCGCCCGGTGCCTGCCCTGAACCAGGCTGGTCCCTGCCCTCGGGCAATACCCTGACAGACACTCCTGAGCCCACCGCCCGGTGCCTGCTCTAAACCAGGCTGGCTCCTGCCCTCGGGCAATACCGTGACAAACACTCCTGGGCCCCCCCGCCCGGTGTCTGCACTGATCCAGGCTGGCTCCTGCCCTCGGTCAAGACCCTGACAAACACTCCAGAGCCCACTCCGGATCCCTGCACCGAAGCAGGCTGGCTCCTGCCTTCGTTCAAGCACCTGGCAAAGTAACCACCGGGAGACTCCAGCTCGCTCCCTGCCCGTCCACTTCGCTGTGTCCTGCATTTGGTCCCTCTCCGGGACAAAGCCCTGATCCCGCAGCTCACTCCCGGCACTGAACCCGCAACGGGGGCTTGGCCTGCTTCAAGATCCCTAGAAATACATCTCGGACGGCGCACTGAAGAAGCAGTCTAGGGCCTGCCGTTCTTCTATTCCCGCGACATACACTCCTGAGCCCACAGCTGCGTGCCCGCCCTGAACTCGGATGGATGTTGCCCTTGGACAACCCCCTCACCCCACGCACACCCTTACAAAACACTCCTGAGCGTTCATCTCGGTCCCTGATCTCAACCACGGTGGTTTCTGCCTCTGGCAAAGGGCCCCAAAAAACAATCCTGAGCCCAAACCTGGCCCCCTGGCCCTGAACGACGGTGAGTCCTCCCCTTGTTCAAACCCCCCGGAATCACTGCTGCGCCCTCATCTCACGCGCTGCACTAAACCAGGTAGGGTCGTACCCTTCCAGAAGTGCCCGTCTAAACCCTGAGCTCCATCTCGGTCACTGAAACTGAACCATTCGAGGTCCTGCCCTTGTGCGTGTCCCTAAAACAGACTCCCGACCCACCTCTCGGTCACTGAAGTCAAGCATGTTGTCATTGGACTTTCCATGTTTGAGTCCCGGGAAAATAATCCTGAGAGCGCGTTTCCGTCCTTGCCCCGAAACAGGCTGGGTCTTTCCCATGTTCAAGCCCCAAGAAGCTCTCCTCAGCCCACGTCGGGTTCCCTGTCCTCAATCAGGCTAGGTCCTGCCCTTGGACCCTCCCCAGGCAAACATTCTTGAGCCTGCATCGTTCGCTGCCCTCAATTGGGCGGTGCACGGCGCTTCTTCCCAACCCTAACTAACACTCATGAGCCAACACCTCCGTCCTTGCACGGGACGAGGCTGGGTCCCGTCCGGCGTCATTCCCCCGACAGACCCTCCTGAGCCTGCCTCCCGGCCATAGCACGCACCTAGGCTGGGGCCTCCTTTGGGGCACCGTGCCGTGCAACGCCCCTGAGCCAACATCTCCTTTCCTGCACCGGCCGAAGCTCCAGCAAGCACTTGCTGAATCCACTGGCAAATGCGCCTTTATCCACCCCTCGGGCGCTACGCTGAACCAGTCGCGGTCCTGCCCTTGGGCGCTACCTCAGCACGTCCTCCTGAGGTCACCTCTCTCTCTCTAACCTAAAGCCGTTCGCATCCTGGCCTCGGTCAGACCTCGAGAAACCCTCCTGAGGGCGCGTCTCGGTCCCTCCACAGAGACAGGGTGGGCCGTGCCCTCGTTCAATGATCCGGGAAACACTGCTGAGCCCGCATCTCGATCCCCGCGCAGAACCTGGCCAGGTTCCTACCCCCAGGAAATACTCCTGAAGCTGCATCTCGGTCCCTGTCCTGAACCGGTCTAGGTCTGGCCCTTGTTCGGGTCGCCCAGCACAGACCCCTGAGCCCCCATCTCTGTGCCTGCCCTGGAGGAGGCTTGATCACGACCATGGCCCGGCGCCGACAAACAGTCCTGAGCCCACCGCCCGGTGCCTGCCCTGAACCAGGCTGACGCCTGCCCTGAACCAGGCTGGCTCCTGCCCTCGAGCAAGACCCTGACAAACACTCCTGAGCCCACCCCCCAGCGCCTGCACTGAACCAGGCTGGCTCCTGCCCTCGAGCAAGACCCTGACAAACACTCCTGAGCCCATCGCCCAGTGCCTGCACTTAACCAGGCTGGATCCTGCCCTCGGGCAGGACCCTGACAAACACTCCTGAGACAACCCCGG
>NW_011479930.1:7528-10935 GCF_000754665.1 Bison bison bison
CCCCCCCCCCCCCCCCCCGCCACACACACACACACACCACTCCTGAGCGTTCATCTCGGTCCCTGAGCGCATCCATGGTGGTTTCTGACTCTGGCCAAGGCCCCCGACAAGCAATCCTGAGCCCAAACCTGGGCCCCTGGCCCCGAACGACTGTGAGTTCTCCCCTTGTTCAAACCCCCCGGAATAACTGCTGTGCCCTCATCTCACGCGCTGCACTAAACCAGGCTGGGTTCCGCCCTTCCTGAAGTGCCCGTGTAAACTCCTGAGCCCCGTCTCGGTCACTGAACTGAACCAGTTGAGGTCTTGCCCTTGTGCGGGCCCCTAGCACAGACTCCCGACCCCACCTCTCGGTCCCTGTAGTCAAGCAGGCGTTCGTTCGACTTTCCATGTTCGAGTCCCGGGAACATAATCCCGAGCGCGCGTCTCAGTCCCTGCCCCGAATCAGGCTGCGTCCTTCCCATGTTCAAGCCCCGAGAAGCACTCCTGAGCCCACATCGGGTTCCCTGCCCTCAATCAGGCTAGGTCCTGCCCTTGGACCAACCCCCAGCAAACACTCCTGAGACTGCATCGATCGCTGCCCTCAACTGGGCGGTGCCTGGCACTTCTTCCCGACCCTGACAAACACTCCTGAGCCAACACCTTGGCTCCTGCGCGGGACGAGGCTGGGTCCCGCCCGGCGTCAGTCCCCCGACAGACCCTCTTGAACCTGCCTCGCGGCCACGGCACGCACCTAGGCTGGGGCCTCCGGTGGTGCACGGCTCTGTCCAACGCCCCCAGCCAACACCTCCTTCCCTGCACCGGCTGGGGTTCCGGCAATCACTTGCTGAAGCCACCGGCAAATTCGCCTGTGCCCACCCTCGGGCGCTGCCCTAAACCAGTCGAGGTCCTGCCGTTGGGAGCTACCTCAACACGTCCTGCTGAGGCCACCTCTTGCTCTCTGCCCGCAAGCCGTGTGCGACCTTCCCACGATCCGACCTCGAGAAACTTTCTTGAGGGTGCATCTCGGTCACTGCACAGAGACAGGGTGGGCCGTGCCCTCGTTCAATCACCCGGGAAACACTGCTGAGTCCACATCATGGTCCCCGCGCTGAACCTGGCCAGGTTCCTACCCCCAGGAAATACTCGTGAAGCGGCATCTCGGTCCCTGCCCTGAACTGGTCTAGGTCTGGCCCTTGTTCGATTCGCCCAGCACAGACTCCTGAGCCCCCATCTCTGTGCCTGCCCTGAAGGAGGCTGGGTCCCGTCATGGCCCGGCGCCGACAAACACTCCTGAGCCCACCGCCCGGTGTCTGCCCAGAACCAGGCTGACTCCTGCCCTCGGGCAGGACGCTGACAAACACTCCTGAGACAACCCCGGTTCCCTGCACTGAACCAGGCTGGCTTCTGCCCTCGGGCAGGACCCTGAGAAACACTCCAGAGCCCACCCCGGGTCCCTGCACTGAAGCAGGCTGGCTCCTGCCTTCATTCAAGCACCTGCGAAAGTAACCACCGGGAGAGTCCAGCTTGCTCCCTGCCCGTCCACTTCACTGTGTTCTGCCCTTGGTCCCTCGCCGGGACAAAGCCCTGATCCCGCAGTTCACTCTAGGCACTGAACCCGCCTCGGGGCTTGGCCTGCTTCAAGATCCCTAGAAATACATCTCGGACGGCGCACTGAAGAAGCAGTCTAGGGCCTGCCCTTCTTCTATTCCCGCGACATACACTCCTGAGCCCACAGCTGCGTGCCCGCCCTGAACTCGGATGGATGTTGCCCTTGGACAACCCCCTCACCCCACGCACACCCTTACAAAACACTCCTGAGCGTTCATCTCGGTCCCTGATCTCAACCACGGTGGTTTCTGCCTCTGGCAAAGCCCCCCGAAAAACAATCCTGAGCCCAAACCTGGCCCCCTGGCCCCGAACGACGGTGAGTCCTCCCCTTGTTCAAACCCCACGGAATCACTGTTGCGCTCTCATCTCACGCGCTGCGCTGCACTAAACCAGGCAGGGTCGTGCCCTTCCAGAAGTGCCCGTCTAAACCCTGAGCTCCGTCTCGGTCACTGAACTGAACCAGTCGAGGTCCTGCCCTTGTGCGTGTCCCTAAAACAGACTCCCGACCCACCTCTCGGTCACTGAAGTCAAGCATGTGTTCATTGGACATTCCATGTTCGAGTCCCGGGAAAATAATCCTGAGAGCGCGTTTCCGTCCTTGCCCTGAAACAGGCTGGGTTTTTCCCATGTTCAAGCCCCAAGAAGCACTCCTGAGCCCACGTCGGGTTCCCTGTCCTCAATCAGGCTAGGTCCTGCCCTTGGACCGTCCCCCGGCAAACATTCTTGAGCCTGCATCGTTCGCTGCCCTCAATTGGGCTGTGCACGGCGCTTCTTCCCAACCCTAACTAACACTCATGAGCCAACACCTCCGTCCTTGCACGGGACGAGGCTGGGTCCCGTCCGGCGTCATTCCCCCGACAGACCCTCCTGAGCCTGCCTTCCAGCCATGGCACGCACCTAGGCTGGCCTCCCTTTGGGCACCGCGCCGTGCAACGCCCCTGAGCCAACATCTCCTTCCTGCACCGGCCGCGGCTCCAGCAAGCACTTGCTGAATCCACTAGCAAATGCGCCTTTATCCATGCCTCGGGCGCTGCGCTGAACCAGTCGCGGTCCTGCCCTTGGGCGCTACCTCAGCACGTCCTCCTGAGGTCACCTCTCGCTCTCTAACCTAAAGCCGTCCGCGTCCTGGCCTCGGTCAGACCTCGAGAAACCCTCCTGAGGGTGCATCTCGGTCCCTGCACAGAGACAGGGTGGGCCGTGCCCTCGTTCAATGACACGGGAAACACGGCTGAGCCCGCATCTCGATCCCCGCGCGGAACCTGGCCAGGTTCCTAACCCCAGGAAATACTCCTGAAGCTGCATCTCGGTCCCTGTCCTGAACCGGTCTAGGTCGGGCCCTTGTTCGCGTCGCCCAGTACAGACTCCTGAGCCCCCATCTCTGTGCCTGCCCTGAAGGAGGCTTGATCTCGCCTATGGCCTGGCGCCGACAAACACTCCTGAGCACAACGCACAGTGCCTGCTCTGAACCAGCTGGCTCCTGCCCTCGAGCAAGACCCTGACAAACACTCCTGAGCCCACCGCCCTGTGCCTGCACTGAAACAGGCTGACCCTTGCCTTCGGGTAGGACCCTGACAAAACTCCTGAGACCACCCCGGGTCCCTGCACTGAGCAGGCTGGCTCCTGCCTTCGTTCAAGCACCTGGTAAACTAACCACCGGGAGACTCCAGCTCGCTCCCTGCCCGTCCACTTCGCTGTGTCCTGCCCTTGGTCCCTCGCCAGGACAAATCCCTGATCCCGCAGGTCACTCCCGGCACGGAAACCGCCTCGGGGGCTTGGACTGCTTCAAGACCCCGAGAAATACATCTCGGTCTGCGCACTGA
>NW_011479931.1:0-664 GCF_000754665.1 Bison bison bison
CATCCATACACGACTCCTGGAAAAACCATGGCTTTGACTAGATGAACTTTTGTTGGCAAAGTAATGTCTCTGCTTTCTCCATGAGCGAAAACAGAATTCGTAGAAACTTTTAGAAGACAGATCACCACTTTAAAACCAAAGACATAATTTTAAATGAAGAAAATAAATAATGCCTGTGTTTCATTAATGCACTCACATTTCTCTCCCTCCTCTCTTTCTCTCACACTGTTACCTAACTTTTAAGAAATATATAAGAAGATTAGTAGAAAGCTAGTTTGTATGCAAGGACTCTTACCTTTAATTTATGGAAAATTCTCCAAATCCCATGTGCTTCCATTTAAAGCAGGAGGTTCTAGGTTCTAGTGAAACCTTCTATGTTTTCATATCACTTTCTACTCAGTCATGGTTGATTGGTTTTGCATGGATGACCAAAGTAGGGAAAATTTTAATACCTGACTGCACAACTACATGTTAATTGATCCAGAGTTAGGAACATAATTGGAGCTTAGTCAAACAATTCCAGCTTGATCTTTTTTTTAAATTAATTTTTATTGAAGGATAATTGCTTTACAGAATTTTGTTGTTTTCTGTCAAACCTCAACATGAATCAGCCATAGGTATACATATATCTCCTCCCTTTTGAATCTCCATCCCATCTCCCTCC
>NW_011479931.1:764-1734 GCF_000754665.1 Bison bison bison
AATTTGTATGTAAATACAAAAAACCTCGAATAGCCAAAGCTATCTTGAGAAAGAAGAATGGAACTGGAGGAATCGACCTACCTGACTTCAGGCTCTACTACAAATCCACAGTTATCAGGACAGTATGGTACTGGCACAAAGACAGAAATATAGATCAATGGAACAAAATAGAAAGCCCAGAGATAAATCCATGCATATATGGACATCTTATCTTTGACAAAGGAAGCAAGAACATACAATAGATTAAAGACCATCTCTTTAACAAGTGGTGCTGGGAAATCTGGTCAACCACTTGTAAAAGAATGAAACTAGAACACTTTCTAACACCACACACAAAAATAAATTCAAAATGGATTACAGATCTAAACGTAAGACCAGAAACTATAAAACTCCTAGAGGAGAACATAGGCAAAACACTCTCTGACATACATCACAGCAGGATCCTCTATGACCCACCTCCCAGAATATTGGAAATAAAAGCAAAAATAAACAAATGGGACCTAATTAAACTTAAAAGCTTCTGCACATCAAAGGAAACTATTAGCAAGGTGAAAAGACAGCCTTCAGAATGGGAGAAAATAATAGCAAATGAAGCAACTAACTGATCTTTTATATCTCCCCAGAGAACAGTGATAGGTACACAATTAATGACCTGAGTATTTCATGTTTTCCAGGACAAAAGGGAGTTTCGGTTCAGTTCAATCACTCAGTCGTGTCTGATACTTTGCAACCCCATGGACTGCAGCACACCAGGCCTCCCTGTCCATCACCAACTCTCGGAGAGCTTACTCAAACTCATGTTCATTGAGTCGGCGATGCCATCCAACTATCTCATCCTCTGTCGTCACCTTCTTCTCCTGCCTTCAATCTTTCCCAGCATCAGGGTCTTACCAATGAGTCAGTTCTTCGCATCAGGTGGCCAAAGTATTGGAGTTTCAGCTCCAGCATCAGTCCTTCCAATGAATATTCA
>NW_011479931.1:5180-6191 GCF_000754665.1 Bison bison bison
AACACTTTTTATATAACTTGAACCTATATTTATATAGTTTGAAGCTTTATTGATATAGTTTGAAGCTATATTTATATTTCCATTTGCCTCAGTTGAATATATATAATCATAAAATGTACAATTTCATTAACTTAAAAGATGTTTGATCTCTAGGAAACTCTGTATATCAAGAGCTCTATAAAATAGTTGTGTAACTCAGTAACATCCCAAAGGATACTTAGGGGGAGAAATGGCTACCAAAAAACCCAAGACTTTTGGACAACTTTAAATAATATACTTTTGTTTTCACTGAAAACTAAAAAACTCTTTTGATTAGTTTATTATTAATAAGGTCTCTCTCATATATGCTTGAAAATTACCATTATGATTGTTATTTATTCTGTCTGATTATATAGCTAAAGCCATACCATGAATAATGAATTTGCTTTCTGATGTAAAATCTATGAAGTATATAAGTGATGGGAAGAAAGGGTCAAAGTCTTCCAGCCTCTAGACAATAAGAAACTCACTCAAAGCCAATCTTAGTGCAGAGAATTTAGCAACTGAAGGATGATTTTATATAAAAATAAGTATAGATGTATTTAAATCAAAGAAAAAGTGGGAAAACTTCATGCCTTAGAGCAGTTTTGCAGGCGTAAATACAGGCTATTGATGTAGCAAGCTGAAATGGGAAAAAGATTAATTATTCAAATTAATTTAAGTTAATAATTCAACAAGAATATATTGTACATATGGCATAATCCTTGATACTCTGCTGGCAGTGCAAAGCTATAACTGATTCAGTACCTAACCTCACAACGCTGGTTACCTAGGGAAATGAAGACATAAATTCAGGTCATTACAATACCAAACAGACTATAATGGATGCTAGAGCAGACGTTCAAAAACAGTTTAGGAACATAGGGCAGGAGAAATTCATTTGACCAAGGATTCACAAAGAAAGGAACATTTAAATTAGATATTTCCTGGAAGGACAGATACTATTTTGACAGAAAAACATGAGGAGGATGG
>NW_011479932.1:0-2241 GCF_000754665.1 Bison bison bison
CCTTGCATCCCTGGAATGGAGCCAATATGCGTTTAAGGTAATGATGTATGACTTTTTCAATATGTTGTTGGAATCTGTTTGCTATAAGTTGCAGGAAAATTTCTATATCCAAGTTTACCAATATGTTTAGTGATATTGGCCTGTGATTTGCTTCCTTTGTTGCATCTTTATTTGCTTTCAGTATCAGGTTCCATTCTTGTGGCACCGGTGAGTTATAGCACTAGGCATGATGCTGTCCCTTTGTATCTCCATGTTTAGTGATGCTTCATCTGTAAATTTCTCTCCATAGAGAGAATTCAATTTTTAAATATGGAATTCTCTGAATGTCACATACTGACATGTGGGCAAAATTTTGCTACGTGAAGCATAGAACTCAATATTTCACATATGAATACATGCATGAAATTTTCCTCTGGGAAATACGAAATTCTCCATATTTCACTTGGGCAAATGACAGTGAAAGCTTTTGAAAACAAAATTGGAATTATCTATATTTAATATGAAAATATCCCTGCATATTTTCACAATTGAAATTAGGAATTTTACGTTTTACTCATGTGAAAAACTGGGTCTTATCATTTATTCATATATTGTGGAATTTGCTTGTTTCCCTTATGAACATCTGGCTATTGATTGTAGCACACAAAAGATTGAATTTTTATTTTTTCACATATGTAAATTGGGGCACTGATATTCCTCTATTCAATATGGAATATTCTATATTACATGTATGAAAATCTAGGCAGAGATTTAACCTATAAAATGTCGAATTTTCTACATATCATTCAGGAAAATGTAGGTCATGATTTTCCTACATGAAATATTCCCTTCTCTATATTTCAAAAGTGAAAATCTCAGCTTAGATTTTGCCACATGAAATATGGATTTCTCTATCTTTGGCCTTTTAAACTCTAGGCACTCCAGGATAGATCACATCCTGGACCATAAATCTAGCTTTGGTAAATTCAAAAAAGAAAAAGTGAAATCATTCCAAGCATCTTTTCTGACCACAGTGCTCCAAGATTAGATATCAATTAAAGGAAAACAAAAACAAAGTAACTCTAAAAATCCCAATATATGTAAGCTGAACAACAAACTTCTGTGTAACCAACAAATCACAGAAGAATTAAAAAACAAAATCAACATATGCATAGAAATGAATGAAAAGGAAAACACAATAACCCATCCTATGGGATACTGTAAAAACAGTGATAAGGGGAAGGATCATAGCAATAGAGGTATACCTCCAGAAACAAGAAATAAGTCAAATAAATCAATTAATCATGCACATAAAACAACTATAAAAGGAAGAAATTAAGAACACCAGGGCAAGTAGAAGGAAATAAATTGTAAAAAAATATGACAGAAGTAAATTCAAAAGAAATAAATAGACCAAGCAAAAATTTTAAGAAAGCTAAAAGCTGGTTCTTTGAGAAGATAAATAAATTTAAAAACCATTAACCAGAGTCATTAAGAAACCAAGGGAGAAGAATCAAATCAACAGAATTAGAAATGAAAATGGAGGAATTCTAACTGGCAACACAGAAATACAAAGGATCATAAGAGACTATTATCAGAAACTATATGCCAAAAAAAAAATGGACTAGTTGGAAGATATGGAAAAATTCTTAGAATGATATAACTTCCCAAAACTGAAGCAGAAGAAAATAGAAAATCTTAACAGATATGTCAGTTCAGTTCAGTCACTCAGTTGTGTCCAACTCTTGCGACCCCATGAATCGCAGAATGCCAGGCCTCCCTGTCCATCACCAACTCCCAGAGTTCATTCAAACTCATGTCCATAGAGTCAGTGATGCCATCCAGCCATCTCATCCTCTGTTGTCCCCTTCTCCTTCTGTCCCCAATGCCTCCCAGCATCAGAGTCTTTTCCAATGAGTCAACACTTCGCATGAGGTGGCCAAAGTACTGGAGTTTCAGCTTTAGCATCATTCTTCCCAAAGAAATCCCAGGGCTGATCTCCTTCAGAATGGACTAGTTGGATCTCCTTGCAATCCAGGGGACTCTCAAGAGTCTTCTCCCCAAACCACAGTTCAAAAGCATCAATTCTTTGGCGCTCAGCCTTCTTCACAGTCCAACTCTCACATCCATGCATGACACAGGAAAAGCCATAGCCTTGACTAGCTGGACCTTTGTTGGCAAAGTAATGTCTCTGCTTTTGAATATGCTATCTAGGTTGGTCATAACTGTCCTTCCAAGGAGTAAGCGTCTTTTAATTTCATG
>NW_011479932.1:5303-7701 GCF_000754665.1 Bison bison bison
TCAAAAGCATCAATTCTTTGGCGCTCAGCCTTCTTCACAGTCCAACTCTCACATCCATACATGACCACAGGAAAAGCCATAGCCTTGACTAGCCGGACATTTGTTGGCAAAGTAATGTCTCTGCTTTTGAATATGCTATCTAGGTTGGATGTAACTGTCCTTCCAAGGAGTAAGCGTCTTTTAATTTCATGGCTGCAGTCACCATCTGTAGTAATTTTGGAGTCCAAAAAAATAAAGTCTGACACTGTTTCCACTGTTTCTCCATCTATTTCCCATGAAGTGATGGGACTGGATGCCATGATCTTCATTTTCTGAATGTTGAGCTTGAAGCCAACTTTTTCACTCTCCCCTTTCACTATCATCAAGAGACTTTTTAGTTCCTCTTCACTTTCTGCCATAAGGGTGGTATCATCTGCTATCTGAGGTTATTGATATTTCTCCCGGCAATCTTGATTCCAGCTTGTGCTTCTTTCAGTCCAGCACTTCTCATGATATATTCTGCATAGAGGTTAAATAAGCAGGGTGACAATACACAGCCTTGACTTTCTCCTTTTCCTATTTGGAACCAGTCTGTTGTTCCATGTCTAACTGTTGCTTCCTGTCCTGCATACAGATTTCTCAAGAGGCAGGTCAGGTGGCCTGGTAGTCCCATCTCTTTCAGAATTGTTCACCGTCATTTTCCTATATGAGTCTCTAAATTTCACATAGGAAAATATAGGTGTCAATTGTATTTGAAAGTTGGAATTCTCTTTAATTCACATTTGAAATTCAGGATGATCATGCTTCCTATTGCAAACGTGGAATTCCTTAATTTTGTATGAAAATTTGAATGTAGATTTTCATAGATTAACAATGCAAATTTCTGCATTTCAAATCCTTACCATTGAAGCTACCAGGGAACTTCAATAGTTTTAGGAAAACATCCAAGATTTTCTAAAATTAACACCCAGAAGAGGTGCCCTTTTCATGATAGCTGCCTGTGATGTAAAACAGGAAGTCAGGAGATACGTGGGTAACAGGCAAGTTTGGACTTGGGTACAAAATGTTTTAGAACGAAGGCTAAATTCAGAGTTTTCCAAATACAAATGTTAAACATGGAAACACGACAGTGTTCTTGGGCTCCAAAATCATTGGGGACAGTGATTACAGCCATGAAAATAGACCACTCTTGCTCCAAGAAAGAAAACCTATGACAAACCTAGACACAATATGCTGAGAAGCAGAGACATCACTTTGTGGACAAAGGTCCATTTAGGCTAAGCTAGTTTTTCCTCCCCCCACCCCCCAGGGGATATGTATGGATGTCCATCTTGCGTGACCCTACAAAACATGGCTTAGTTCCACTGATTTAGACAAGTGGGGGTTCATGTGATGGATTGGTTAAGTTTCTGTGATGGTGGTTTCAATGTTTCTGCCCTCTAATGTCCTCTCTTAGCACCTAGCATCTTACTGGGATTTCTCTTACCTTGGATGTGGAGTATCTCTTCACTGCTGCTACTGCAAAGCACAGCTGCTGCTCCTTACCTTGGACGTGGGATATCTCCTCTTGACTGCTGGCTGCTCCAGTGCTACAGAGCCTCAGCTTGCTGCTCTAGCAAATTAGGGAAACTCAGTAATGGCCACAGGAATGGAATGTCAGTATTCATTCCAATCCCAAAAAGAGGTAATGCCAAAGAATACTCAAAATGCTACACAACTGCCTTCATCTCATGCACTAGTAAAGTAATACTCAAAATTCTCCAAGGCAGGCTTCAACAATATGTGAACTGTGAACTTCCAGATGTTCAAGCTGATTTTGGAAAAGGTAGAGGAACCAGAAATCAAATTGCAAACATCTGCTGGATCTCTTAAAAAGCAAGAGAGTTCCAGAAAAACATCTATTTCTGCTTTATTGACTATGCCAAAGACTTTAACTCTATGGATCACAATAAACTGTGAAAAATTCTACAAGGAATGGGAATATCAGACCACCTGGCCTGTCTCTTGATAAATCTGGATGCAGGTCAATAATCAACAGTTAGAACAAGGCATGGAAGAACAGGCTGGTTCAAATAGGAAATGGAGTAGGTCAAGGCTGTATTGTCACCCTGTTTATTTAACTTATATGCATAAGACATCATGAGAAACACTGGGTTGTGTGAAGTATGAGCTGGAATTAAGATTGCACAGAGAAATATCAATAAATGCAAATATGCAGATGACATCACCCTTATGGCAGAAAAAGCAGAAGATCTAAAAGCCTCTTGATGAAAGTGAAAGAGAGAGTGAAAAAATGACTTAAAATTCAACATTCAGAAAACTAAGATCATGGTATCTGGTCCCATCACTTCATGGCAAATAGATAGGGAAACAATGTTAGACTTTATTTATTTTGTTGGTGGATGGTGGGTCCAAATCA
>NW_011479932.1:8450-9592 GCF_000754665.1 Bison bison bison
CCAGGGTGGGAGGAGCCTGGTAGGCTGCAGTCCATGGGGTCGCTAAGAGTCAGACACGACTGAGCAACTTCACTTTCACTTTTCACTTTCATGCATTGGAGAAGGAAATGGCACCCCACTCCAGTACTCTTGCCTGGAGAATCCCAGGGATGGTGGAGCCGTCTATAGGGTCACACAAAGTCGGACCCTACTGAAGTGACATAGCATAGCATATATGTCAATCAGGAGGAGGATTTTGAACCTGAAATATGGAATTTTCTATATCTCCTTAGGAAACTTAGATGCTTCTTTATGAATTATGGACATCTCTCCATTTCATTTATGAAAGTCTGGGTGGATACTTCACTTCTTAATCCATGAGAGATTCAATTATTCAGGAACCAAATTTTAATACAACTATGTTTACATGTAATATGGTGTATTGTACACTTCAAATGTGAAAATCAGGGTATACATGTCCTTATGGGACATGCCATTAGAAAATCTGGGTGTCCATTTTCCTATATTAAAGATGAAATTCTCTGTATTTCCGAGACCAAAAACTGAGCACAGTTTTTGTTACATGAAATATGTAATTGTTTTTATTTCCCTTTTGAAAATACAGGTTTAAACTTTCCAGTATGATAGATGGAATCTGTGGAATTCATGCATTAAAAGGTGGGTCCTTTTCTCCACACCCTCTCCAGCATTTATTATTTGTAGAATTTTGGAAAAGGGAACCCTCTTACACTGTTGGTGGGAATGCAAACTAGTACAGCCACTATGGAGAACAGTGTGGAGATTCCTTAAAAAACTGGAAATAGAACTGTCTTATGATCCAGCAATCCCACTGCTGGGCATACACACTGAGGAAACCAGAAGGGATAGAGATACGTGTACCCCAATGTTCATCGCAGCACTGTTTATAATAGCCAGGACATGGAAGCAACCTAGATGTCCATCAGCAGATGAATGGATAAGAAAGCTGTGGTACAAATACACAATGGAGTATTACTCAGCCATTAAAAAGAATACATAACTTATATCTTGGAGGAGGGCATGGCAATCCACTCCAATATTCTTGCCTGGAAAATACCATGGACAGAGGAGCCTGGTGGGCTATAGCCCATAGGGTCACAAAGAGTCAGACATGACAGAAGTGA
>NW_011479932.1:9692-26486 GCF_000754665.1 Bison bison bison
ATGGGACATGCCATTAGAAAATCTGGGTGTCCATTTTCCTATATTAAAGATGAAATTCTCTGTATTTCCGAGACCAAAAACTGAGCACAGTTTTTGTTACATGAAATATGTAATTGTTTTTATTTCCCTTTTGAAAATACAGGTTTAAACTTTCCAGTATGATAGATGGAATCTGTGGAGTTCATGCATTAAAAGGTGGGTCCTTGACAATCTAACATGAATTATGGAATGCACGTTATTTCATGTATAAAAATCAAGGCACATATTTTCTTGCATGAAATGTGGTATTCTCAAATGAATGTTAAAGTTTAATGCCAAACAAATTTCTGTAAAATAATTATCCATCAGTTAAATATGTACACT
The DNA here is from genome assembly GCF_000754665.1 of Bison bison bison. Classification (NCBI taxonomy): domain Eukaryota; kingdom Metazoa; phylum Chordata; class Mammalia; order Artiodactyla; family Bovidae; genus Bison; species Bison bison. The sequence continues at coordinate 10,056 of NW_011479932.1, forward strand.
AACAAAGTTGCTCAAAACATAGTATTCCTTATATTTTATATTTCATCATCTAGATGTAGATGTTTCTAACTGAAATAGGAAATTCTCTATATCTCACGTATGTAAATCTGCAAGCAGAGTCTCCAATACGCAGTAGTGAATTCTCTATATTTGATGTAAGAAAAACTGCTGAGGAATCTTGGACATGGCAAAGTGGGATTTTTATTCTTTTCACATGTGAAAACCAGGCTACAATTTGTCTTATAAGATATGAACTGTACATATTTCAGATATGAAAACTTGAATGAAGCAATTTTACATGAAATATACATTTAGTCAAAGCCTTTGTTTATCCAGAAGTCATGTATGGATGTGAGAGATTGACTATAAAGTAAGGTGAGCAGGAAAATTAATGCTTTTGAACTGTGGTGTTGGAGAAGGCTCTTGAGAATCTCTTGGATGGCTAGGAGAAGTCCAATCAGTCCATCCTAAAGGACATCAATCCTGAATATTCTTTGCAAGGACTGGGGCTAAAAGTGAAACTCCAATAACTTTGGCCACCTGATGTGAAGAACTGACACATTGGAAAGGATCCTGATGCTGGGAAAGGTTCAAGGCCAGAGGAGGAGGGACAAATGAGGATGAGAAGATTGGATGGCATCACTAAATCAATGGACATGAGTTTGAGTAAACTCAGTGAGTTGGTGATGGACAGGGAGGCCTGGCACGCTGCAGTTTATGTGGACACAAAGATTTGAACATGACTGAGCCACAAAACTGAACTGAACTGAACATGGCCCTGTCCATCAGAACAAGAACCAGCTTCCCCCTCAGTTAGTCTCTCCCATTAGGAAGCTTCCACAAGCCTCTTATTCTCACCATCAGAGGGAAGACAGAATGAAAATCAAAATCACCAAAAACTAACCAAATTGATCACATGGCCCATAGCCTTGTCTAACTCAATGAAACTATGAGTAATGGGTGTAGGGCCACCCAAGATGGACAGGTCATGGTGAAGCGTTCTGACAAAACTTGGTCCTTGGAGAAGGAAATGGAAAACCTCTTCAGTATTCCTGCTTTGAGAAACCCATTAGCAGCATGTTATGGCAAGATATAGCGTACAGAAAGAGGAACTCCCAAGGGTGGCAGGTGCCTGATACGCTACGGGAGATCAGTTGAGAAGAAATTACAGAAAGAATGAAGGCATGGAACCAGAGCAAAAACAGCACCCAGGTGCAGATATGACTGTTGATGGAATGAGGTCTGATGCTCTAAAGAATAATGCTGCCATACAACCCAGCAATCCCACTGCTGGGCATACACACCAAAGAAACCAGAATTGAAAGAGACACGTGTACCCCAATGTTCGTTGCAGCACTGTTTATAATAGCCAGGACATTGAAGCAACTTAGATGCCCGTCAGCAGATGAATGGATAAGAAAGCTGTGGTACAAATACACAATGGAGTATTACTCAGCCATTAAAAAGAATACATTTGAATTAGTTCTAATGAGGTGGATGGAACTGGAGCCTATTATACAGAGTGAAGTAAGCCAGAAAGAAAAACACCAATACAGTATACTAACACATATATATGGAATTTATAAAGATGGTAACAATAAACCTGTATGCGAGACAGCACAAGAGATATAGATTTATAGAACAGTCTTTTGGACTCTGTGGGAGAGGGAGGGGGGATGATTTGAGAGAGTGGCATTGAAACATATATAATATCATATAAGAGAAGAATTGCCAGTCCAGGTTCGATGCAGGATACAGGAAGCTTGGGCCTGGTGCACTGGGATGACCCAGAGAGATGGTATGGGGAGGGAGGTGAGAGGAGCGTTCAGGATGGGGAACACGTATACACCCGTGGAAGATTCATGTTGATGTATGGCAAAACCAATACAATATTGTAAAGTAATTAGCCTCTAATTACTTTAATTACTCTAATTATGGCAGCCCACCAAGCTCCCCCATCCTTGGGATTCTCCAGGCAAGAACACTGGAGTGGGTTGCCATTTCTTTCTCCAATACATGAAATTGAAAAGTGAAAGTGAAGTCGCTCAGTCATATCTGACCCTCAGCAACCCCATGGACTCCAGCCTTCCCGGCTCCTCCATCCATGGGATTTTCCAGGCAAGAGTACTGGAGTGGGGTGCCATTGCCTTCTCCGATGACCAACCTAGACAACATATTAAAAAGCAGAGACATTACTTTGCCAACAAAGCTTCATCTAGTCAAGGCTATGTTTTTTCCACTAGTACTGTATGGATGTGAGAGTTGGACTGTAAAGAAAACTGAGCACTGAAGAAGTGATGATTTTGAACTGTGGTGTTGGAGAAGACTCTTGAGAGTCCCTTGGGCTACAAGGAGATCCAATCAGTCCATCGTAAAGGAGATCAGTCCTGGTGTTCATTGGAAGGACTGATGTTTGAGCTGAAATTCCAATATTTTGGCCACCTGATGTGAAGAGCTGACCCATTTGAAAAGACCCTGATGCTGGGAAACATTGAGGGCAGACAGAGAAGGGGATGACAGTGGATGAGGTGGTTGGATGGCATCACTGACTCAATGGACATAAGTTTGGGTGGACTCCGGGAGTTGAACAGAGAGGCCTGGCATGCTGCAGTCCGTGGGGTCACAAAGAGTCGAACACGACTGAGTGACTAACTTGAACTTAGCCTCTTTTCAAGTGTTTTTTCATCATCTGTATGACTTCTTTGGGGAAATGTCTATTTGGATCTGCCTGTTTTTTTACTGAGTTTTTTCTTTTTTCTTTTTTTTTTTCTTTTTTGATACTGGGCTACATAGCTGTTTGTGTATTTTGGAAAATAATTCCTTGATAATTAATGGAAAGTATATGTGAAGAACAGGGAACTGTCCTCCATGCTCTGTGATGACCTAAATTTAGAAGGAAATTAAATGAAAGAGGTTATGTTTATACACTTGCACACCTAATGTGATTTGCTCTACAGCAGAAAGAAACACAACATTGTTAAGCAACTACATATGTACATAATCTAGACTCCATTTAAAGAAAGTTCTAAATGAAGCAGAAATAATCTACACTAATAGAACTGAGAACAGGGCTGGCATGGGGAAGGACAGTGTGGGGAAGGGTACCAAAGAAATTCTCTAGTATGATGGGGAAAAAAATTTTTTTTCAGTAAGCATTAGATAGATAATCTAGGTGAAGTTTCAGAAATATTTATGAAATATAAATTTCAAACAGGGTCTTGCTAAGTGGCTCTATGTATTTATAAATTTACTAGATAATGTCATATTGTCCTTCAGAAAGTTGCATCACACTATGCTTTCACAACCCTGCTGAAACACTCCTTTTCCAATTCATCATCCTCCATTTGGAGGAAAAACTTGGTATATTTCAACTTTGTCATTGAACTTTGGCAATTTGCATGGTGAGAAATCATATTCCATTATTGTTTTTGTTTCCCTTTCTTTTATTACCAAGTAGGTCTGACATTTATTCCTGATTTTTGGTAATTTTCTTCTTTTTTTCTGGGTAATTTGTATTTCTTGGTATTCTTGTTTACTTCACAATTCTCTTCTATTGGGTTGTTAATCTTAACTTTGGACTCTGCATAAATGAGGTAAATGAGTCATTTGTCAGCTATCTTCCAAATATTTCTCAATTGTCATTTTATAATTCCTTGTTTATTATCTATTCAGCCATGTAGGAGTTTTTCTACAAAGAAAGTTATGTAAATTTTCCCTTTTAAGCTTCTGGACAAAGAGCATGTAAAATAAGAAATTTTAAAAGTGGCCCCAAATTCTAGAAAGCTAGAGGGTGTGGTTAAAAGAATCGGGAGGGTTCAACTCTCTCTGAGTTGCTCCCCATCCTCCCCTAGAGGTGTCAGGATGAGGCTTGTGATGTCAAGGCTCACCCAGGGCCACCGTTGGCTGTGGAAGTTACTCGCTGACCTCATAAAGTGTAAGGGTGTGGCCACCTGGGGAAGGGTATATATAGGGGTGCTCAGGGACTCTGGAGTAGACCACTGCGAGTCTTCAAAATGGCTAAGATGACTGGGAAGCCACAAGGCTTTAGAGCTGTTATGGAACAGCTGACTCTAGATACCCAGAAGGAAAAGATGAAGACCTCCCATCAACTGAGGTCCAAAGGATGTGTCAAGGTGAGCTGAACCCACCTAAGCTCCTCATGTCTTTCTCTGATTTAATTAGTATGATCATATCTAGGTTCATCCATGTTGAAAAAAAATAGCATCATTTCATTCTTTCTTATGGCTAATATTCCATTGTATGCATAATATATCTGTCTTTATCCATTCACCTATCTATGGGCATTTAAGGTTGTTTCCATGTCTTTGCTACTGTACATTGTGCTACTATAAACACTGTTGTGCATATCATTTTTTGATGGGAGTTTTCATCTTATTGGATATATGCCCAGTAGTGTTATTGTTGGATCATATAGTAACTGTATTTTTAGAGTTTTATAAAACTCTATACCAGGAAGGAGATGATGGGCAGGAGGTTCAAAAGGAGGGGATATATGTATACATATGGCTGATTCATGCTGAGGTTTGAAAGAAAACAACAAAATTCTGTAAACAAATTACCCTTTTGTAAAAAAAAATAATAATTATAAAAGAACTGCTTACTGTTTTCAATAGTGGCTGCATCAGTTTCTTGATTTTCATGTATAGTAGTGGTAGTGAAAGTCACTCAGTCGTGTCCGACTCCTTGCGACCCCATGGATTATACAGCCCATGGAATTCTCCAGGCCAGAATACTGGAGTGGGTAGCCTTTTCCTTCTCCAGGGGATCTTCCCCACACAGGGATCGAAACCAGGTCTTCTGCATTGCAGGCAGATTCTTTCTTTGCCAGATGAGCCACAAAGGAAGCCTGATTTTTCATGTATGGTGCTGCTGCTGCTAAGCCGCTTCAGTAGTGTCCGACTCTGTGAGACTCCATAGATGGCAGCCCACCAGGATCACCCATCCCTGGGATTCTCCAGGCAAGAACACCGGAGTGGGTTTCCATTTCCTTCTCCAATGCATGAAAGTAAAAAGTGAAAAGGAAGTCATTCAGTCCTGTTCGACTCTTCGCGACCCCATGGACTGCAGCCTACCAGGCTCCTCTGTCCATGGGATTTTCCAGGCAAGAGTACCAGAGTGCGGTGCCATTTTAGGATGTTGTTAATCTTCCTGCAGTACATGGTTGACTTACATGTTTTTTTTTCAAAATATTTTTTTTAAGTATATATTCGTAGGAGTAGAGATGTCCGGTCATATGGTCAGTCTCTTGTATTCTTTAAAAGGCACTTTGTAGTAACATTTATAATGGCTCCTACCAAATATATCTCACTGGTGCCATAAAGATTCCCCTTTAAAAATGTTTCTCTACCATGTCTTCTCTGTATAATATCTGATACTTTTTCACTACTCAGAGGTGATACCTCATTAGTATAGTTTGTGTATCTATAATAATACACTGGGCTTCTCAGGTGGTACTGTCGTTAAGAATCTGCCTGCAAAGGCAGGAGTCAAAGGAGATGTGATTTGGGAAGATCCCCTGGAGGAGGAAATGGCAACTCACTCCAGAATTCTTGCCTGGAAAATTGCAAGGACAGAGGAACTTGATGGGCTATGGTCTCTGGGATCACAAAGAAATGAACCAAAAAAATTCTCAATAACTCACTATAATGAGTGTATTTCATGTGCTTTTAAAGAAATACTGATAATTGTATTTACCTGTTGGTATTTTCTTCCAGATATGGTGCGCTATTTGACATTTTTCATTCACACGAAAGAGTTAGCAATTTTTTGTTTTTTGTTTTTTTAATTTATTTATTTTATTATTATTATCATTTACTTCATAATATTGTAGCGGTTTTGCCATACATCAACATTCATCCACTACGGGTGTACACGTGTTCCCCATCCTGAACCCCCCTCCCACCTCCCTCCCCATACCATCCCTCTGGGTCATCCCAGTGCACCAGCCCCAAGCTTCCCGTATCCTGCATCGAACCTGGACTGGAGATTCGTTTCTTATATGATATTATACATGTTTTAATGCCATTCTCCCAAATCATCCCTCCCTCCCTCTCCCACAGGGTCCAAAAGACTGTTCTATACATCTGTGTCTCTTTTACTGTCTCACATACAGGGTTACCATCTTTCTAAATTCCCTATATATGTGTTAGTATAGTGTATTGGTGTTTTTTTCTTTCTGGCTTACTTCACTCTGTATAATAGGCTCCAGTTCCATCCACCTCATTAGAACTGATTCAAATGCATTCTTTTTAATGGCTGAGTAATACTCCATTGTGTATATGTACCACAGCTTTCTTATCCACTCATCTGCTGATGGACATCTAGGTTGCTTCCATGTCCTGGCTATTAGAAACAGTGCTGCGAAGAACATTGGGGTACACGTGTCTCTTTCAGTTCTGGTTTCCTGGGTGTGTATGCCAGCAGTGAGACTGCTGGGTCGTATGGCAGTTCTCTTTCCAGTTTTTAAAGGAATCTCCACACTGTTCTCCATAGTGGCTGTACTAGTTTGCATTCCCACCAACAGCGTAAAAGGGTTCCCTTTTCTCCACACCCTCTCCAGCATTTATTGCTTGTAGACTTCTGGATCACAGCCATTCTGACTGGCGTGAAATGGTACCTCATTATGATTTTGACTTGCATTTCTCTGATAATGAGTGATGTTGAGCATCTTTTCATGTGTTTGTTAGCCATCTGTATGTCTTCCTTGGAGAAATGTCTATTTAGTTTTTTGGCCCATTTTTTGATTGGGTCGTTTTATTTTTCTGGAATTGAGCTGCAGGAGTTGCTTGTATACTTATGAGATTAGTTGTTTGTCAGTTGTTTCATTTGCTATTATTTTCTCCCATTCTGAAGGCTGTCCTTTCACCTTGCTTATAGTTTCTTTTGTTGTGCAGAAGCTTTTAAGTTTAATTAAGTCCCATTTGTTTATTTTTGGTTTTATTTCCAATATTCTGGAAGGTGGGTCATAGAGGATCCTGCTGTGATGTATATCGGAGAGTGTTTTTCCTATGTTCTCCTCTAAAGACAGATATCATTTTAAAGTCCAGAAGCCTTGGAAATATTAAGTGATTCTGTTGGGTTTTTTGTTTGTTTGTTTGTTTTAAGCACTTTGAGCTGTTTTTAACTGTTGATGTTTTCTTCCTGAGAGTGTCCTGGATTTCATTTTCACTTTTTTTTTTTTTTTTTTTCTGGATGAGTGACTCCTGTCATGTTCAAGGGTAGGTGTCATGTCAAGTCCAGCAATAGGACCTTGTGTATATCAGATGTCCATCAGTGATAGTTTTAAGTCTGCTGTTACAGAGAAAACCCTCCATGCTGCAAGACTTTATTATTTGCTCCTCTTTTAGGATGGCCTGTGATGTCTGAGAGTTTTTGTCAGGCCTGGAAGTACATTAGAGTAGAATGAGCTAGAAGATGCCACCAAACCTGATGTTTCCTCACTCTTGGATCTTTGATTTAAGTGTTCATATTCTCTTTAAGTTGAAGACAAGGATGAGTTGGTTTTACGTGTACAGATTCTTGTTCTGAGACACTGAGACTACTTTATGTATTCAGCTGTGCTTGCTTTTCCCTACATATTATTAAAAATTGTTTTGTCTACCACTCTTGCTGCAATAGGTTTATACGGATTATGTATTTAACATGTATCTGTGGGAAGAAATTAATACCAAGTTCCAGATGTATCCCTTTCATCCACCAAGGTCCTCAGCTACCCATAAGTTTCTTGCCAGATTGGATGTCCACGTCACATTTGTGTGGGTGCTCACTGCAGTGGATTTCTGTATCCCACCACTCCATTGTATCCCATGATGTTTCTTGAAATGTTCCTTCATTCAGTGTGATGATCTCTGGATTTATCCCTAACGGTGAAGAGGGCCTACTTTCAAATTTCAATCCTTGATTCAAACTTCATTCCAGACCTATATCGTACTTGTTTATCCATTCCTCTATCCACGTGTACTATCTTAACTTTCATTTCTTTGATGTTCTGAATGATGCGGCAGGACCTAGTTTGGGGTGGGTGGTGTTGGAAATCTGTTCATGTCTGAAATACTCCAGGAGAGGATCTGATTTATCATACTGTCTCTGCCTCTTTATTTATTTTTCTCTCATGGGAGTGCACTTTTCTAGTCATGCTCATACAGCAGCCTCTGTGTTATTCCCAAGTCTGGTTGTAAATGAGAGTAAAATGAGACACAGGTAGTCACCAAAAGTTTTGGTTGTTTACTCTATGATCTTTTTTTTTTTTTAGGTGAAACTTTATTGTTTTAAGACTATCAACACAATTGTAGTTATTGCATGGAAACAGTTCCAACTTCATTTTCACAAATACGTGGAGGAATTCAGCTGTAGTTATTGTCAGAGATATCTTTTGGAATCTGTTGAGTACATGTCTCTTGATACAGGAGGTCCATGTGGATTATGAATTGCATAGGTATTTGTGGTTATAACTTTATTCCAGACTTCACCTTTTGGCCTCTCACCCACCAATACCCTTTGCTAACTGTAATTTTCTTACCAGGAGTGTTAAGTCCATTTCACTTTTCTTTGGGTACTCATTTCATCAATATGTTTTTTTAATCCCCTCTGGAAGGCATATTTTGTAATATCTCTTTAATCCTCCCTTCTTTACTTACTGTGATTCGCTCTAGATTTCTGAATATGCCCGCAAATGGCTTTTTTTTTTTTGCATTATCATAATGTCAGAGTCATATTTATTGTGTCTCTATGTCCCGTATGTTTCTCTTTTCGTTTGTAGCCAGCGATTCTCTTTCCTTTCATCGCTTGGGCACTGTGAATGCTGTTGCAGGGCATGTTTGTAGAGGTGGGAGTGTTGTCGTGTGTTTTCCAAGATCTGTTGATTGCTCAAATCCTCTGGGAGTGGAACTGCCATATGACATCATCTGTCTCATTTTGTGGTTCCAAGGCACTTTGACAGTCATGCTTATAAAGTCGCTAACCACTTACCTCCCACCAGTGGCATACAGGGGTCCCCTTTACTAACATTGCTCTACTCTTTCTTGTCTGTAGAGTTTTGGATAATGGCCTTTTTGGTTGCTCATTAGTGATATTGCCTTGCAGTTTAACTTTTCGATTCACTGATAATAGAGCAAATGAAGCACATTTCCAGAGGCTTCTTTCTAAGCATTGATTAAGTATTTACCTGTTGATGTTTCCTTCCTGATCATTCGGTTTGTGCCCGTTGTTTTTTTGTTTTTGTTTTTGTTTTTGGTGTGCCACCCCTGGCCATTTTCTAAGGGTAGTTGTCATTAAAGCCTGGACACCTTGTTTATAGTCAGTGTCCATCAGCCCAAGGTTTAAGGTTGCTTTTCCTGAGCGTGGCAACAAGGCATCAGCATTTCTTCGGGTTCTCCTCTTGTTACCATGGTAACTGCGTCTTTAGAAGTATGTGGCATTTCCACTTGTAAATGACAGTAGTATGAGATAGAGGAAGCCCCTGAATGCTGTGTCTCCTTCCTACTCGGTTTTATTGTAGTTCATATTTCTTTTTTGAGGAAGATGATGAACATTGTTGCCTTTGTTGTGGCTGTACAGATTATTCAGATTCCTGCTCCCTTACACCAATACACAGACATTCAGCAATGGTTATTTCCTCCGACCTGCTCTCAGAAAGTGTGTAGTATATCACTCTTGCTAAATCAGCCCCTGTGGATTATATATTTGACAGGTATTTTTGGGAATCCATGAATTTCAGCCTACCAATGTAAGTCTTCCTCTCACATACCCGCTTTGCTAAGCATCAGGGAGTTCCCATCACTGGGTGTCCATTTTACCTTGGTCGGAGTACTCACTCTCAGCAATCTTGTCTGTCCCATTTAAAAGGTAAATCCTATAACACATCTCTCATCTTCCCTTCTTCACTGATTCTGGTTATCACTTATCTGTACCTCTGAGGACATTATTTCCTTGTTTCAATGTGTGAATCATATTTCTTCGTGAACCCGAATCCCATTCCTTGATCCATTCATCTCTTCCTCATTGTGTACTTTGTTTACTTTCATCTCTGGACATTGGGAATGCTGCTGCAGTGCATGCTCTCTTGAATGTGGTTTTCAAAACCTGTGTCTTTCTGGAGTATCCTAGGAGTGGAATACCAGACCACCTGACCTGCCTCTTGAGAAATCTGTATACAGGTCAGAAAGCAACAGTTAGAACTGGACATGAAACAACAGACTGGTTCCAAATAGGAAAAGGAATACATTAAGGCTGTATATTGTTACCCTGCTTACTTAACTTATATGCAAAGTACATCATGAGAAACGCTGGGCTGGAGGAAGCACAAGCCGGAATCAAGATTGCCAGGAGAAATATCAATAACTTCAGATATGCAGATGACACCACCCTTATGGCAGAAAGTGAAGAGAAATTAAAAACCTCTTGATGAAAGTGAAAGAAGAGAGTGAAAAAAGTTGGCTTAAAGCTCAACATTCAGAAAACGAAGCTCATGGCATCCGGTCCCATCACTTCGTGGCAAATAGATGGGGAAACATTGGAAACAGTACCTGACTATTTTTCTGGGCTCCAAAATCACCACAGATGGTGATTGCAGCCATGAAATTAAAAGACACTTGTTCCTTGGAAGGAAAGTTATGACCCACATAGACAGCATATTAAAAAGCAGAGACATTACTTTGCCAACAAAGGGCCATCTAGTCAAGGCTATAGTTTTTCCAGTAGTCATGTATGGATGTAAGAGTTGGACTGTAAAGAAAGCTGAGCCAGGAACAATTGATGCCTTTGAACTGTGGTGTCGGAGAAGACTCTTGAGAGTCCCTTGGTCTGCCAAGAGATCCAACCAGTCCATCCTAAAGGCGATTAGTCCTGGGTATTCACTGGAGGGACTGATGTTGAAGCTGAAACTCCAATATTTTGGCCACCTGATGCGAAGAGCTGACTCATTTGAAAAGACCCTGATGCTGGGAAAGACTGAGGGCAGGAGGAGAAGGGGATGTCAGAGGATGAGATTTTTGGATGGCATCACTGACTCGATGGACATGGGTTTGGGTGAACTCCGGGAGATGGTGATGGACAGGGAGGCCTGGCGTGCTATGGTTCATGGGGTCACAAAGAGTTGGACACGACTGAGCGACTGAACTGAACTGAACTAGGAGTGGAGAGGCCATGTCATACTTTCTAAGTTTTTTCTATAAAGACAAGTGGACAGTGATTCTTATACTGGTTCCTCTCATTGATATTCCTGATTGCCATAAAAGAAACCCCTGACTATTGTTAATCTACTATTTCTGGTCTGGTCCGTTTTCCGTGGTGGCCTTTTCCAGTACTCAGAGTTGATGTCTCGTGGCAATTTGGATTTTGTATCTCTGGTAATAAATCCTAAGGAGTACTGTTCATGGGCTTTTTGCTATTTGAAAGCACTTGAGTTGTGTTTACCTGTTTATGTTTTCTTCCTGGGAGTGTCTCATTTGTGTGTGTGTGTTTATTTATTTACTTAATTTTGGGTGTGTGACTCCTGATGTGTTCAAGGGTAGGTATCATGTTGAGTCCAGAGGCCTTGTGAATATCAGATGTTCATCAGTGATAGTTTTCAGGCTGTGGTTACAGAGAACAGCCTCCACGCTGCAAAGCTTCTTTATTCTGTCCTCTATAAGGATGGCCTCTGTTGCCTGAGAGTTTTAGTCAGGCTTGACTATACATTCGAGTAGAATGAGCCAGAGGGTGCCACCAAACCTGATGTCTCCTCACTCTTGGATTTTAAGTAAAATTTGTATTCTATTTAAGTTGATTGACAAGGATGCATTTGTTTTATGTGAACAGATTATTGTTCCACGACACTGAGAATACTAGATGTTCAGCTGTGCTTGTTTTCACCTACATGTTATTAGAATGTGTTTTGTCTTGCTGACAAACTTGCTGAAGTAGATTTATGTGGATTCTGTATTTTATATGTATCTGTGCAAGAAATTAATACCAAGTGCCAGATGTATCTCTTCCATCAAGCAGGGTCCTCCACTGACCATAAGCTTCTTTCCAGGTTGGATGCCCATGTCACCTTTGTGTGGGTGCTCACTGTTCTGAATTTTTGTATCACACCTCTCCATTTCATCTCATGATGATTCTTGCATTGACCTTCCTTCACTCAGTGTGATGATCTCTGGATTTATCTCTATTTGTTAAGATGGCCTATGTTCATATTTCAATCCTTGATTCAAAATTAATTCTATATCTGTATCATGCTTCTTTATCCATTGCTCTATCCAGGTATGCTATCTTTAATCTCTTCGATGTTTTGAATGGTGCACCAGGACCCTGTTTGGGGAGTGTGGTGCCCAAACCTATTCATTTCTGAAATAGTGCAGGAGAGGATCTAATTAATCACACTGTCTCTACCTCTTTATTTATTTATTTATTTTTCTCTCATGGGCGTGTACTCTTCTAGTCATGCTCATAGTGGCTCTTACCAGATCCATTCCACCAGTACCCTAAAGCATCCACTGTACTAATGTTACTCTACCATTGATGCCATATCCAGCATTTGACAGTTGCCTTTTTCCATGCTCAGGCAGAGGTTATAATGTCCTCACATCTTAGATGTCTGTATCTCTTAGACTTCACCCTATGTGCAAATTGTCATGAGCTTTTTTAAAGAAACACGGAATTGTGTTTACCTGTTCATATCCTCTTCCTGTTAACTTCTCCTGTGTTTACTTTATTAATTTTCCCCTCTGTGACCCCTGGAAATTTGTTAAGGGTGGGTATCTTTTGGAGCTCAGCACTCTTGTGAATAGTGCAGTCATTAGCAAGCAGTTTAAGGTTGCTGTTAGAGAAAATGTCCACAAGGTGGTAGCATTTTTTCATTCCCTCCTCTTGTTACTATGGTAACAGCAGCCTGGGAGGTTATCCCAGTTCAGTTCAGTTCATGCGCTCAGTCGTGTTCGACTCTTTGGGACCCCTGAATCTCAGCAAGCCAGGCCTCCCTCTCCATCACCAACTCCCAGGCCTGGTTGTAAATGAGAGTAGAATGAGGCACAGGATGACATCAAAAGTTTTTGTCTCTTTAGCCTTTGAGGTTTATCTTTAAGTCTAACTTTATTTCTTATTTAAGACCCTTTACATCAGTGTAGTTGTTGCAGGGAAACAGTATCTCCTTCCTTTCAACAGATAACTGGAGGTATTCACTGTCGTTATTGTCAGAGCTATCTTTTAGAATCTGCTGAGTACATGTCTCTTGATACAGAAGGTCTATGTGGATTATGAATTACATAGGTATTTGTGGGTATAACTTTATTCCAGCCTTCACCTTTTGGCCTCTCACCCTTTGCTAACTGTAATATTCTTACCAGGAATGTAAGTCCATTTCACTTTTGTTTGGGTACTCATCGCTATCAGTATGTTTTTTAAATCCCTTCTGGAAGGCGTATGTTGTGATTTGTCTTTAATCTGCCCTTATTTACTTACTGTGATTCACTCTAGATTTCTGCATATCCCTGAAAATGGCATTTTTTGCAGTTTCATAATGTCAGAGTCATATTTTGTTGTGTTCCTATGTCCAATATATTTCTCTTTTCGTTTGCAGCCAATGATTCTCTTTCCTTTCATCTCTTGGGCATTGTGAATGCTGCTGCAGTGCATGTTTGTGGGGTGGGGGTGTGGGCATGTGTTTTCCATGGTTGTTGGTTTCTCAAATTTTCTAGGATTGGAACTGCCACATGACATCATCTGTCCCATTTTTTGAGTCCAAGGCACTTTGACAGTCTTGCCCATGAATGTTCTGATTGCTTATCTACCACCAGAGGCATATAAAAGACCCCTTTACTAATACTGCTCTACTCTTTCTTGTCTATAGAGTTTTGGATAATGGCCTGTTTCATTTCTCACTAGTGATACTTCATTGCAGTTTAATTTTTCATATCACTGATAATAAAGCCAGTGAGGTCCATTTCCAGAGGCTTCTTTCTAAGCATTGACTGTTATTTACCTGTTTAAGTTTCCTTTCTGATCATATGGTTTGTTCTTGTTTTTTTTCAGCATGCTACCCCTGGCCATTTTGTAAGGGCAGGTGTCATTTAGAGCCTTGTCGCCTTGTGAATAACCAGTGTCTATCAGCTTAAGGTTTATGGTTGCTGCTCCTGAAACGGGCCACCAGACGGCAGCATTTCTGCGGCTCTCTTCTTGTTAGTATGGTAACTGCATCTTTAGAGGTATGAGCAATTTCTGCTTGTAAATGAGAGTAGAATGAGCTACAGGAAGCTCGGCCCCCCACTCCTAAAGCTTGTGTCTACTTCATTCTTAGTTTTATTGTAGTTCATATTTCTAGTTTGAGTTTGTTGTTTCTTGAACAACAAATTTATTGTTCATATTTCTTGTTTGATTTGCCTTTGTTGTGGCTGTTCCAAGGCTTGCTCCCTTACACCAGTACACAGAGGCATTCAGCAGTGGTTATTTCCTCTGACCTGCTCTCAGAAATTGTATAGTACATCACTCTTGCCAAGTTGGTCCCTGAAGATTATGTATGTGACAGGTATTTTTTGGAATCCATGAATTTCAGCCTACCAGTGTAAGCCTTCCTCTCACCCATCCCCTTTGCTAAGCATCAGGGTGTTCCCAGCACTAATGGGAACCCATTTTACCTCAGTCTGTGTACTCACTGGCAGCAATATTGTCTGTCCTGTTTGAAAGGTAAATGCTGTGACACAGCTCTCATCTGCCCTTCTTCACTGACTCTGATTATCACCACACTTTTCCGTACCTCTGACAATGACATTATTTCTTTGTTTCAATGCCTGAGTCATATTCCTTCATGAACCCGAATTCCATTCCTTGATCCATTCATCTCTGCATCCTGTGTACTTTCTTTACGTTAATCTCTGGGCATTGTGAATGCTGCTGCAGTGCCTGCTCTCTTGCATGTGGCTTTCAAAATCTGTGTATTACTGAAGTATCCTAGGGGTGGAGAGGCCTGGTCACACTGTCTCTTTTGTTTCTGTAAAGTCATATGGACGGTGATTTTCATACTGGCTCTTCCCTGCCGGGGACCAGCCCCGGCTGATCCAGGGTATTCGAAGGAGAGACAGTGTAGGCGACCTATTTATTTAAGTATTTATCAAAGATATAAAGAGTAATAGCATGAGGATAGCTCAGTGAGGAAATTCAGTGGAGACAAGCGGCTGAAATAAGGATAGCTCAGTAGGAAAATTCAGTGAAGAAAAGAGGCTGAATGAAATTCCAAAGCAGGGAATTAACATCACCTACAAAGGCCGCAGGCATCCTCCTGTTCTCCCGAAGGAGAGGAGACACTAAGGCCTCCCTGGTCAGATCTTAGAAGCACAGGCAAAATTAGTACGCTTGACGAGCTTCCCCGCCTCAGAGGAAAAATTCAGCCAGAAGGTGAAAGAAAGAATGACACGGGGAGACCAAATTTCGGTGAACAAAAAGGGGCGTACTTTATTTTCCAAAGTAGTTTTATACCTTAAATTGTGCATAGAGGATAATGGGGGAAGGGGTGGAGTCATGCAAGGACAGCAGTTCCTGGTCCTAATTGAAGCCAGGCTTTCAAACTTATCATATGCAAAAGTTCAGGTGATTTACATCATCTTCTGGCCAGGAGACCTGTTAACATCTTAAGAAACTTATTTTTCTCTAAAGGTGATTATTCTAAAGTCAGGCGCCAGCCTCCAAAAAGCATTGGACAAAGCTGCATTCCTATAGGGCAAAGGTGAGGTGGGCTCAATCAAGAAAAGAATTAACTCAAGGGTCCAAGGTTACAAACATTGAGGCTACTACTTACATTTCTATACACCCATTATATCAATCAATACACTGCCAAGGACACAGTAGGTAAGGAGTATGGAGACTTAGCAGCAAACATTGGCCCAACAAGTGAAAAACCCTTCACCAATACAATTTCTAATCAATCTTTTAACTACTCAAAGGAATCTGTGTTTAGACAGTTTAGAACATCTCATGCCTCTCACAGTTGGGAAGCTCTGAGCAATCACATGTGGCCGGAAATACCTATTCAGAGGCAGGCTAGAGGACTTCCAAAGGAGTTTGTAGGTTGAAACACCATCACACCCAGGAACTTTATTAACTGGAGCTATAAGTTAACTCTTTTTTCAGAGAGAGATAGTGGGGGACAGCCTGCCATAAAGTCAGAGGTATAGGTGAAAGCACAAAGCAGAAAGTAGGCAGACTCTGGTTTTGGGGGTAGATGCTCGAGAATTTCCAGGGGGACTCCTGAGGCTTGATCCCGGCTTTGCGTATGCCGAGCCTCCTTCCTCATGACCTTTGCCACGGGCGGAGTTCCTCAGGCTGGCTCCCGGCAGTGATAGAATTCCAGTTGAGCTATTCCAGATCCTGAAAGATGATGCTGTGGAAAGTGCTGCACTCAATATGCAATATGCACTCAATATGCAATATGCCGGCTCCTGG